>NC_066520.1:3231787-3316787 GCF_024679095.1 Eriocheir sinensis
CAGAGTTTTCCTTGTTGAGTTAAATAAACTTAAGAGTACGGTACAGCTGGTCTGTGCTTGCCCCTATGAGAGTGTGATTGGTCGAAATAAAGACGAGAAGGGGCTGTGAGTCTGAGAACTCAATTTTCAGATATTTTACTTTCTATTTTTTTTATTGCTGAGAATCTTCGAGATCTTCAGAAGTCCAGACCTTTTCAAGAACCCCACAGTGAGACTAGACTGTCTCTCACTTCTCCTCCTCCAAGATTTATCCCCTAGTATCACTAGGGTAAACGGGCCTTGTCCGAAGACGGCCCTTTAAGAGGGCAAAAATGCTCCCTCCCTGCGTGGGGGAGCACGGGCTTAGCCTAATGGCGGCCCGTAGCAGGATGCCGACAGACCGACTCTCGCGGCGATCGAAATCTAGCCGACCGAGTCGGTCTGTCGACGAGGACTGGCGTGTCTCTGAGTCTCTCACTCTTCCTCCTCTAAGATTTATCCCCTAGTATCACTAGGGGAAACGGGCCTTTGTCCGAAGACAAGAAGTTAAGAGGGCAAAAATGCTCCCTCCCTGCGCGCCGGAGTACGGGCTTAGCCTAATGGCGGCCCGTAGCAGGATGCCGACAGACCGACTCTATCGGCGATCGAAATCTAATCGATCGAGTCTGTCCGTCGACGAGGACTAGTGTGTTTCTGTCTCTCACTTTTTTTTCTTTTCAGACTTGCCCCTTTAATAAGGAGACAGGGCCTCTGCATAAAGGCGGCCCTGTAAGGGGGGCGAGCCATCCAAAACTCGGGGCGGTTGTAGGGACGCCTCCGCCGTCGCCACAGCCACGGGTATCAGCCAACGAGGAACGACGGAGACATGGGCAGTCAGACAGTCTATTTAACCGGCGGACCGGAAGGGCGGGCCGAGCTGCTCACCCGAGGAGGACTGGCGTGACTCTGTCTCTCACTGTTGTTTGTTGTTGTTGTTAAAGATTTACCCTTAGCATCACTAGGGGAACAGGCCCTTGTCAGAAGACGACCCGTTAAGAGGACAAAAATGCTCCCTCACTGCGCGGGGGGAGCACGGGCTTACCCTAATGGTGGCCCGTAGCAGGGTGCCGACAGACCGACTCTAACGGCGATCGAAATCTAGCAGACCAAGTCGGTTTGTCGACGAGGACTGGCGTGTCTCTGTCTCTCACTGCCTTCCTCCTCCAAAATGTATCCCCTAGTATTACTAGGAGAAACGGGCCCTTGTCCGAGAGGGCGAAAATGCTCCCTCCTTGCGCGGGGGAGCACGGGCTTAGCCTAATGACGGCCCGTAGCAGGATGCCGACAGACCGACTCTATCGGCGATCGAAATCTAGCCGACCGAATCGGTCCGTCGACGAGGACTGGCGTGTCTCTGTTTCTCACTGGCGGCCGGGTACATATATATATCCTCCGACGAAGCCCGGCTTGCTTCGGTCGAGGTGTTGAGGTGTCGAAGCGTTGTGGTCGACACAGTAGCTGGAATTGAGGTGTTGAGGTATCGAAGTGTCGGAGTCTTGGTGCTGACGGTTGGGGCCGTTGGTAGGGTGGAGATGGTGGTTGTGATGAGCACCCGGAACGACTCTCGAGCGGACGCCTTGAAGGGTCGTTACAATGTGGAGTCTTGTTAGGGATGCTTTGAGGCTGGTGCGGAGGGAGTGAAATCTTGTGCAGTGCCGTAGGAAGTGTTCTGGTGTGTCAGGCTGTGTGGGGCACCACAGGCAATGTGGCGTTATGTTTGAGTGGCAGAGAGCGGGTCAAGTCAATGTTGGGATAGGACAGTGGCGAGGAGTGGGGAGACGATGTCACTTTGTGATAGGTGGTGACCGTTTTGGTGTTGCGCCTGTGGTCTAGTGAAGGAAGGCCTGCCTCTGCCTGCAGGGCCAGGGTGGGAGATGACCTGAAGACGCTGAGGGCAACTCTAGAGGGTCGCGAGACAAAGTGCACTGCCTGGTTGGGAGACTTTGTTTACAACCGTTTCGGTGTTCGGCGCTGTCTCCAGCGAGAGGGCGTCTGTAAATCACTTATCTTGAGACCAGAAGTGAAAATAGCTACAGTTACTTAAACTAACAATTATCTATCAGGAAATTAATTCATTCTTAAGCTGCTGGAGAGCAAAATAAGAAAAATACGAAACCTCCCAGTTGTGTTTTGCCTGTTTTGGGCCGCTCATGGGGAGGCTGCGGACCGCGGTACATTCGCCACTCAGCGGTCACATACACCATACACATATGTAAACCTTAAAACCTTACCAGCAAAGGGTAAATACATTTTTTTCTTACCAGCAGGTACCACGTTTTGACGTTTGGCTCCAAGCGACAACCATTATTTTTCTTTCCGAAATAGAAAAGAGGAACCGAGTTAAGTCAAAATAGTACTTTCGTGGTGTTTCTCCGAGTCGCCGAGTGCGGCGCTGCACGGAAAGTGTGTGTGTGTGTGTGTGTGTGTGTGTGTGTGTGTGTGTGTGTGTGTGTGTGTGTGTGTGTTACAATATATAAACAGAAATAAATGAGTATAACTGTATGAGTATTTTTTTAGAGCATAGAGAACAACTCAAGGACAACAAAAAAATGTAAAAAAAAAAAGCCCAACAACTGTTGCTCTCATATAGCGATTAGAGTGGCCAAAAGAGAGGTCAGTTTCGGATGGAGAGAATACAGAATTTCCTCTCTCTCTCTCTCTCTCTCTCTCTCTCATTCACACCCGACCTCTGCTAGCATTCACACCCGACCTCTGCTGAGAGAAGGTCGTGACCTCACCCCGCTGCGCCCCACAACATCGCTTGCCCTGTGTTTTCGTTGTGCTCTTGGGATTGCGTTTGTGTGTTCTCGCTTGTGGACCTTGTGTGTTGCCTGTGATTTCCCGACACGTGTTTGGTGTGTGTTCGCTTGTGGTTTCTGCCTGTGGTTGCCTCTGTGATTTGTGTTTCCGGTGTTTTTGCGTGTGATCTGGCTGTTTCCGGGTGTTCTGCGTGGGTTTCAGAGTGATTCAAGTGTGTTGTGTTTCCGGTGTTTTTGCGTGTGATTTGGCTGCTTCTAAGTGTACTGCGTGTGTTTCAGTGTTTTGAGTGTGCTGTTTTGTTTCCGGTGTTTTTGCGTGTGATTTGGCTGTTTTTCGAGTGTTCTGCGTTTCGAGTGTGTTGTGTCTCCAGTGCTTTTGCGTGTGATTTGGCTGTTTATAGTGCTGCCTGTGGTTGCCTCTGTGATTTATGTTTCCGGTGTTTTTGCGTGTGATCTGGCTGTTTCCGGGTGTTCTGCGTGGGTTTCAGAGTGATTCAAGTGTGTTGTGTTTCCGGTGTTTTTGCGTGTGATTTGGCTGCTTCTAAGTGTACTGCGTGGGTTTCAGTGTTTTGAGTGTGCTGTTTTGTGTCCGGTGTTTCTGCGTGTGATTTGGCTGTTTTTCGAGTGTTCTGCGTTTCGAGTGTACTGTGTTTCCAGTGCTTTTGCGTGTGATTTGGCTGTTTATAGTGCTCTGCGTGGGTTTCAGAGTGTTTTGAGTGTGCTGTTGTATTTCAGGTGTTTTTGCGAGTGACTTGAGGGTGTTTAGTCGTGCTTGTGCATGGGTTTCTGTGTGTTTCGTGTGTCCCGAGTGTGACTTTGTGTTCCCGAGTGTCTCACGCGTGATTTGGGTGTGTCGACAACCCACCCTTTGAATTCCCTGAGGATTCAATCTGCTCCTCCTCACTACACCCTCTTTAAATCCCCTAGAGGATTAACACTTCCTACACCCCTTTCCCTCACCTCACCTAAGCCCCCCCCACCCTCGCTCACCTCACATCCCTTTTGCTCCTCCTCATCCCCTAGAGGATTAGCCCTTCCTACTCCTCCCTCACCTCCACATATTTCTAAGCCCTCCCCCTCACTCACCTTACCTCATCCTGTTATTTACCCATCCCTTCACCCACCTTACCTCGCCTCTTAACCTTTCTTGTTCTTGTTCTCACACCTCACTCACCTCACATCCCTTCCTACTCCTCTCTCTCCCACTTACCTCCTTTCCCAAAAACTCTCTCACTCATCTCACCTATTTCCTAATCCTCCTTGATCTCACACACCCACTCACCGCCTCCTTTCCCCCTCTACTCACCTCACATCCCTTCCTCCTCTCTCCCCACCTCACCCTTTTCCTAACCCTCCTTGATCTCACACACCTCACTCACCGCCTCTCTTTCCCCCTCTTTACTCACCTCACATCCCTCCTACTCCTCCTCTCTCCCACCTCACCTATTTCCTAACCCTCCTTGATCTCACACACCTCACTCACCGCCTCTCTTTCCCCTTTACTCACCTCACATCTCTTCCTACTCCTCCTCTCTCCCACCTCACCTATTTCCTAACCCTCCTTGATCTCACACACCTCACTCACCTCTCTTCCCCTCTTTACTCACCTCACATCCCTTCCTACTCCTCCTCTCTCCCACCTCACCTATTTCCTAACCCTCCTTGATCTCACACACCTCCCTTTCCCTCTTTACTCACCTCACATCCCTTCCTACTCCTCTCTCTCTCACTTTTCCTCCATTACTAAACTACCTCTCACACACCTCACCCCTTCCTAATCCCCTTCACTTTGTGATTTTATCTCTTTCATTGAAGCTAAGATGGCACCTAATAAGTGCAGTACTTGTAACGGTAGCTTCTCAGATCACTTTATTACAGGGCGTTCTGCTGTCTGTCGACTGTGTCTGTCCAGGCAGCATCTCGAGACAAGACTGCAGGAGCAGGAAGAGAAGATGGAAGAAGGCCAGGATAAAATAATGGAGCTTTCTCTCACCAGGCAGCATCTCGAGACCAGACTGCAGGAGCAAGAAGAGAAGATGGAAGCAGGTCAGAATAAAATAATAGAGCTTTCTCGCACTGTTGCCTCCTTGCAGGAATTCATCCAGGCTAACGTTGCTGTGGTGCCAAACCCTTCTCCAACCGCCCCCTTGCCCTCAGCGGTACCGTCGACACCAGCGGACAACACCACGCAACGGGAGGATGCTAGTGGCACCGACCATGATGGCTTCACCGTCGTGAATGGAGGAGCCAAACCAGCCAGACAAGCGATTTATCCTGTTCATTGCTTCAACAGGTTTGCCATTCTGGAGGAGGAGGACGAGCAGGAGAGCACCTTCCTGGTGGGTGACTCCATGATTCGCCAGCAGGTCGTTGAGTTCTGCGGCAGAGTTCCTCGTCGAAGACGGAACTATTGCTATCCTGGTGCTGGGATCGACGACATAACTGCTGCTCTTGAGGAGATCTCCCCCCAGGCTACTAATGATTCACTGTTTGTTATCCACACAGGTACGAACGACGTCACCACGACCCGGTCTGAGGAACTCCTGGAGAAGTACCGTAGGCTCATCCAGCAGTATAAGACTAAATCCCCTAACATTTTGATTTCAGGAGTTCTACCACGGACTTGGGCGGAGAGCGACTTTTTCAGTAAGGCCTTCAGCCTAAACAACCGCTTACAGACTCTTTGCAGGGAGCTTGGCGTGGAGTTCCTAAACGCATGGGACAATTTCTATGGACAAAATGAACTTTTCCACAGGGACGGATTGCACCTTTCTCCCATCGGGGCAGCCAGACTCGGAAGGCTCCTCAACGAAGCAGTGCGTGTCATCCGAGCAAAAACGAGTCACGGCCACGTCCTCCACCCCGCCCGTGTAAATAGACGCCGTGCATCGCAACAAACCCGTAACCGTGATCCCGCAAGTACCACCACCTGTATTACCAAGCCTCTAGATAACTTAAAATCCTTAGTTTCAATGCGCGTAGCCTAAGAAACAAATTTGATGAACTGAGATGTCTTGCTTTAACAGAAAATTTTGACATAATTGCTATAACCGAAACATTTATCGACACCACAAATATTGATTTAAGTTCCGAATACAACATAGATGGCTACAGACTCTTCAACAAAGATCGTGTAAACCGTAGAGGCGGTGGCGTCGCCCTTTATGTCAAAAGCTATTTGCAACCCACCGACAAAACACCGGGAAACAGTAACGTTGAACATTTGTGCGTGCGAGTAAACATTGCAAAAGTCAATTTAAATATATCTGTCACCTACAGACCACCTGGGCAATCACTCGATGACGACCTTGAAATGTACAGCGTCTTAAGGCAGTCACTTAATAACAACGACTCACTGATATTAGGAGACTTTAACCTCCCCAATATCGACTGGGCGACACTGTCAGGTACAGAAGGCGAGTCACATAGAATGATCGAATTTCTAGAAGAAAATTATCTAAGCCAAATGGTTTCTGAGCCAACTCGACAAAATAATATACTCGACCTTGTTATAACGACCCAAGATAACCTTGTCAGTAGTGTCACGGTAGGAGAACACCTCGGTTCCTGCGATCATAAATTAGTGCGCGTCGACATTAAAGCTCAATCATCAGTGACTGAAAATAAAGTAAAGGTGCCCAATTTCAAAAGAGCTAACTTCGTAGAAATCCGACAAAACTAACAGAAATACAACTATCAGATGACGGCAACGTAGAGGAAGCCTGGCTAAGCCTTAAAAATCACTTACTCACTCAGCAGAACACATTCGTACCCTTGTGCGAGAAGCGAATTAACACTAATAAAAGCCCACCGTGGTTTAATAGCGAAATTAAACAATCAGTCAATGAGAGAAAATTGTTTTACAGGTTAAAGAAAGAACAAAGCACGCCCGAGAACATTAGACTCTATAATGATGCCAGGCGACGAGTAAAAAGACTAGTAGGTCAGGCAAAGCGTAGATATGAAGAAAATATTGCAGCCAACTGTAAAATAACCCGAAATCTTTCTTCAATTACATAAACAACAGAAAGGCGATCAAAAGTGGTATTGGACCTTTAACAAACAGCGACGGTGCACTAGTGACTGACAGCCAACACATTGCAAACCTCTTAAACAATTACTTTTCCTCGGTGTTTAATACTAACAGTCTTCCTCTCGCTACCACCAACACCAGTACTATTGTAAATCTCGAGCATGCATTGCCTAATTTTGAAATAACAACCGATGAAGTCCTTAAAGCTCTCCATTCACTTAAAACAAATAAAAGTCCTGGACCTGACAAAGTATATCCAACTCTGCTGAAAGAAACGAAGAGCGAAATACTCTCCCCTCACAACCGTATTCAATATGTCCTTGCGACAAGGCATCGTCCCTTCAGATTGGAAAAAGGCTAACGTGACACCGATTTTCAAGAAAGGAGACAAAAAAGTACCAGGTAATTACAGGCCCATTAGTCTAACTTCGGTTGTAGGTAAGCTACTTGATGGCATAATTAGAGACAAAATTGTGAGTAACCAACAAAGCCACTCATTGAGTGGGGACTCACAACATGGCTTCCGAAACAAAATATCCTGCCTATCAAACCTATTAACCTTTATAACGACCTCTTCACTGTTTATGACGTAACCAAATCACTGGACGTAGTCTATCTTGATTTCCAGAAAGCGTTTGATAAAGTCCCGCATCACAAATTACTTTACAAATTAAAGCAAATAGGTATTGACGGTCAAGTAAACCAATGGATCGCGAATTGGTTGAGCAACAGACAACAAAGAGTAGTGATTGACGGATTTAACTCAGAGTGGGCGCCTGTCACTAGTGGCGTCCCTCAGGGCTCGGTCCTTGGCCCAGTGCTCTTCATTATTTACATCAACGACGTGGATGTTGGACTCAATAACCGCATTAGTAAATTTGCAGACGACACAAAGATTGGTAACTCGGTTCTCACTGACGAAGACAGGCAAAGCCTCCAAGAGGATTTGCACAAAATTTCAGCTTGGTCGGATAGATGGGAGATGCCCTTTAACGTAGACAAGTGCCAGGTCCTTCAAGTTGGAACGAGGAATAAGAAGTTCGAATACGAAATGCGCGGCGTTAAACTCAAAAGCGTTCAATGCGTCAAAGACTTGGGGGTCAAAATCTCGTCAAACCTCAAATTCTCACAGCAATGCATCGATGCAGCAAATAAAGCGAACAGAATGTTGGGCTTCATTAAAAGAAACTTTGTATTCAAGAATAAAGATGTAATACTCCTGCTCTACAACAGTTTAGTCAAACCCCACTTGGAATATGCGGTACAGTTTTGGTCCCCCACCATGCTAAGGATATTGCTAAATTAGAAGGTGTTCAGCGTCGGGCAACGAAATGATCCTTCCTTGCGCAACAAATCCTACGAAGAAAGGCTTTCTATCCTTAACATGTTCTCTCTTGAGAAACGTCGCCTCCGAGGAAAATTGATCGAATGTTTTAAAATACTTAATGGTTTCACGAATGTAGACAGATCAACATTGTTTATGATCGATGACAGTCTGCGCACGAGGAACAATGGCGTAAAACTCAGATGTAGACAAGTAAATTCAGATTGCACCAAATTTTTCTTCACCAACGTTGTAGTGCGAGAATGGAATAAGCTCCCACCATCAGTGGTCCAGTGTAACACGATTGACTCCTTCAAAAATAAGCTCGACCGTCACTTCCTTCAACTTAATATCAACTAGAGTAGAAATGCAACGTTTTGGAGTCTTCTGATTAATGTAAAATCACTTAGGTTTAAGGACAGACCACCAAGTCTGGACCATGGGGTCTGTGTGGTCTGATTTTCTATGTAAATCTATGTAAATCTCTCTCTCTCTCTCTCTCTCTCTCTCTCTCTCTCTCTCTCTCTCTCTCTCTCTCTCTCTCTCTCACACAGACACACACAAACACACACACACACACACACACACACACATTTTTACTTCAACTTTATTAATACCCTATCTCCGTGCTTTTACCGATTCCACAACTACGTATACAGTGATCCCTCGCCATATCGCGATTCACTTATCGCGGTCTCACTGTATCGCGGATTTCTAAATTGTATATATCTAGTTTCGTATCGCGAATTTTTCGCTGTATCGCGGTATTTTGCGGTGTTGAGGTATTTTAATATATTTATTATTTTAACTATTTTTGCAGTAAAAGAAGCATTTTCTAGCCTAAAAAATTGAAAACAATATCAAAAAAATTAATTAGAACATATTAAAAGAATATTAAATCGAAATAAAATACGTAGCGAACAGCAGATGAGTAGACAAAGACTCGCACCTATGGAAAACCCAGTTTTGGCCGCTTCCGCTTGAGCTAGTTTGCCCACGTGAGATCGTACACGGCACACTATTGGCTGATGGATGGGAGGCGACGAACCAGAGCACTGTATTCTGTATCCTGGGCGCTGATTGGCTCATTTGTTGGTTCGTGAGTGGTTAGCTCGGAGACAAAGGGAGAGTGTTACAGCTGTCTACCGTTAAATGCTACGAAAATTTGGCAGTGAGGACCCAGACATGATGAGGCAATGACTACACTTGGACAAGACATAAGTCCAAAACCTGCTCAACATGATTACTCCAAGCTTATCTAGTTTCGTGGAACTCTTTGGGGTACTGGAATAAACACGCGGATAGCTACTGAACCGATCAGCTGATACGCTCTTCTTTTTCTTGTGACCGCAACTTACCGACCTCACGAGAAATTAACCGACATGTTGGTAACTGAGTTTCTGACTAGAATTTCAATGAATTTCCTGTGAAATGTAGCCGAATATGAATCTCTCTCGAGAAACTAGTGGTTGGGTGACCGAGTTCACACGGGCTGGGGCGAGATTCACAGAGATGCATGCTCATATAAATAATACATATAAAATATATTATATAAATAATGAAATAAATATAAGGTCCCTACTTCACGGATTTTCGCCTCTCGCGGGACGTTCTGGAACCTATCCTCCACGATAGACGAGGGACCACTGTATATATTTTTCTCTTCAGTATTTTAACATGGGAGACGATGTGTGTGTGTGTGTGTGTGTGTGTGTGTGTGTGTGAGAGAGAGAGAGAGAGAGAGAGAGAGAGAGAGAGAGAGAGAGAGAGAGAGAGAGAGAGAGAGAGACCAGTGCAATACATTATATAAACAGAAATAACTAAGCACACACACACACACACACACACACACACACACACACACACACACACACACACAAACCTTCTTCTTCTTCTTCTTTTGACCTGTATCCCTTTTCATCGGCTCATCACCATCACTTCTTCTGGTACTAACTCCCCTCTCTGCCTCTCGTAGTTGCTACATTCTACAATTAGGTGTTCCACTGTTTCTTTCTCCCCAGGGTCCTAGACAGCTACAGCCCTTTGTGTTGGTAAGTCTTGGTGGGAGTGAGTTCGCCCCCTCAACGGCTCATTTCGGTACTGTGCGTGTTCCGGCCTTTTAAATATCTCTTTACCACGAGTTCTACCGGCTAGATTCTGTTCGGTACTTTCCAGATTAAACATTAGTCTTCGTGGCATTATTAGAAAAATGGTTCAAGCTATACATGCGGTAGGAGATAAGAAAAAAATGCGAGAATGGTGTAAGCTTGCGTGCGAGTATTTAGCTTGTAATAACTGAATGGTTGAGTGTTTCTCACTACTTCACATGAAAATTGTTAGTATAAACACTTGGGATCAATGTCTTGTATGTAGACTATAGGCACAGTGCATCATGATTTATCACGTGAGAGATTTTAAAGTGTGCGAGTCCTCATAGCTTCAACAGGCCTTGACTCATTTTTAGTTAAAGTAACTAGCGATAACTGGCAGTTCTGGGGGGCCAGAACGCCTCTAATTGCTGGCGATTGTAAGCCCAACTTGTAATCAGGCCGTGGGTGAATACAATCACACACACACACACACACACACACACACACACACACACACACACACACCTTCGTGGTAAAGTAGATAACACACAGGAATGCCACCCGACAGGCTGGGGATCGCGCCCTGCTCAGGACGAAAAGTTTTTCGCTGATAGAAATGGTTACTGGATGAGAGAAGGTATGAGGTGTGTGAGGTCGTATTATGGATACTGGTCCAATGACTCAAAGTTTTTGGAGGCTGACGATTACGATTCTGGCACGTTATCAATTTGAGTTTGAAACGCGCGCGCGCGCACACACACACACACACACACACACACACACACACACACACACACACACACACACACACACATGATAAATTAGATAATAGTTATTATGGAGCATAGAAAATTGCTGCATATATTTGACACATGCACCGTGATTAAAATGAGCCAGATGATTATAATTAATTTACTAAGTCTTGTTTTATGATAATTATTTTAATGAGTCACTCAATTTTTTATGTCAAGGAATAAGATGATAAAGTATTTGTGGTGGGCAGTAATGACTTCCAATTAGTATACAAAAGCTGTTAAGTCCTAGAATGATTTCTTTACCAATTAGAAAGGAGGACTAGGGATGGCAGGGCCTTTCGTGTATATAAATATTGTGGAGTAGTCCGGTAAGGAGCAACACTGTGAGGCAGAATGACGCCGGGAATGGTTCTCCTGGCCGCTGGTCTTCTGTGTGTGTCCGCCCAGCCGCCCTTCCTCGTCCGGAGCTTTGCTTTGCGTCCCATATTAAAGGAAATGCGCCCCTTAAGTGACGGTGAGTAACTCCATAAAAATTATTGTAATTTAAGTTTCTACCATGCATCGTACAACTGAGTTTATGAATATTTTTATCTTGAATAGATCCCTCTGTCATCTCTATATAGTGTCACGCTATTCGTTGGCACTTTTTAATCATCAATTTATTGTTGCTGAAGCTTAACGATGTAGAAGTTTCCAACTAAATAGCCAGACTAGTGTTGTGTAGGTTGTGACCATTTAAACCGTAGATTAATATAAATTACAAAGGTAAATGTAAGCTGGGAGCATATGCTATAGCTGTGGGTGACGGCGGTGCTTACCACTTTCCCATTGGACCTCTGAGCCCGAGGTGGGAGAGAACGTAATTAACCCGACATAGGGCCAGTATAAAATCCGGGTAACAATAGCTTATCTTCGCCAGGTTTTCCCAGGTACCCATTTATCGACCATACCGAAAGAAATGATGGACAGCAGGTGGGCTATACACTGAGGCAGGGT
Organism: Eriocheir sinensis; assembly: GCF_024679095.1. Classification (NCBI taxonomy): domain Eukaryota; kingdom Metazoa; phylum Arthropoda; class Malacostraca; order Decapoda; family Varunidae; genus Eriocheir; species Eriocheir sinensis. The sequence goes on from NC_066520.1 coordinate 3,243,763, forward strand.
TCCCAGTGTTCCGTTATCACGGATCCGTCGACGTTAATATACGTCAAAATGACGTCACAAAAATGGTGGGCGCTCGGTACTGAGGAAATGGTATCCATCACGCCGCTTGTTGACAAACAAAGCATGGACCACATGGACGACAGCGATTTCTTGATTGCTGCCTTTGTATAATTGCCACTGGGTCAGAAGGCAGGCCACATAGGAGGAGGCGAAGGTTCTGGCCACGCCAACAATTATTTCAAGCCTTGAAATTATAATTAAATTATACAGATCATTACATGTGGAATGGCAGGACAACCACACTAGCAGACAACTCAACATACACTCTACAAGGGAGATGTGGTAAAACCCAGTCCAAGGCAGGCTCTGAGGTCTGCTCTGCTGATGAATAACTAAAAAACAACAACTGATTGAATTCTCAACCATCTGCCTGCCTGTTGAATGTCGCTCCCTGTTCACAATATAATTTTGATATGGGAGGACATAGACTTCACAACTAGTTGACGGGAAATCTCTTCAGTCTTGGCGCGCTGGCTTCGCGTAAGGGGCCGATTGTTATGGCGACTTTCACTGCGACAACTCAAACACACTCTGCGTTCTTACTCCGAATTTAAGTGGAAACAGGACGAAATCTTCAAGTTTTAGTGCATACAAGCAGGCAGGAGTGTCTCTAGAGTGATTTGGTCGAGGATTCAAGGTAACTTATATAAAATAGCACCATGCGTGCACTTTGAAAACGTTGTGTAAAAAATGGCAAATTTGCGTAACTTTAGGTTGAAATCTTTACGTAAAATGAATGATAACTGTAGGATAGTGAAGTCCACAGTTTTACGTATTAGGAAACAAGAAATGTACGTTTAGTTAGTGCCTACATGGCAACTCAGCTCAGTTCCCGCGTCGCCTGCATTTGCTCAAGCTCGTCGGGTTCTTCCCCGGGGACGTGCAGGCCGACCTGAACCGGGCCAAGGCAGAGGAGAAGGAGGACGACGAGGTGATCTTGGCCCAGCTTGCCAGGGAGCTGGCCGACGACCAGCCGGACCCGCCGACAGACGAGTTGCTCCTCGCCGCGGTCGGCAACTACGCCGGCTACCTGGCCAGGAAGGTCCAGGCCAACTCCTCTGTGGCCGAGTGCTGCAAGCAGGAGCTTGCCCAGCAGGAGGAGATGAAGATTACCGTGGAGCTCGAGAGGGGCGACCCGCCCTCTGTGATGTTCGACGCCCTGGTCGAGCTGGTCGACAGGGTAGAGCTGGAGACGGGCCGGGCGGTCCTGAAGCGGCCATCTCTCCCAATGGCCCACATGGCGTCCTTCGGGATGTCGCTGTGGGACTCCCTGATGTGCAGGGAGGACAAGAAGGAGCGCAGGTTGAGGTTCCTCTCCCTTGCCATGCGCCACAGGGACGGGTTCAGGCACCTCCTGGAGTTCCTGGCGGCCTCAGACCCGACCTTGCAGGGGTGCAGGTGCCAGGAGGGGCACAACCTGGCCAACACCATCTTGCCGCACATCAGCAGGTCCCTCTACAACTGTTTCGGTGCTAATTTCTCCAAGGACGTGACCTCAGAAGCGAGGAAGAACAAGGCCTTGAAGCAGCCGACCGGCAGGAAGAGGAGCAGTATCGAGGAGGGCAGGAAGGAGACGGCGAGGAACAGGGACAAGTCCAGGAAACTGACCGGGGCCCACAAGTCATAGGCCAAAAGGCTAAAGTGATTGTTCAGGGACGAGGGCCAGATAGCCGGCAAGACGTGCTGCGGCAATAGTGACATCGGAATTCAACCAAAATAAGTTGTGATTGTATATAGAAAAATGAATATTTTGCTTTTGTTGAGTAAAATTAAGATGTTTCTGCATGCTTTCCTCAAGTATTAAGTTTCTAATGTGAAAATTAAGTGATTTATTAGATGTTAAAAACTTACGTAAAAAATTGCACTAAATAAAAAAAAAATAAGTAGCTATTTCGGGCAAAAACTTATAAGATATGCTAAATATTGCTATTGCTTCTGAAAATATAAGTGATTATCTCTGCATTTGGTGATGTTTGTGCATCTAGCGTAAAATCTGAGGATTTTATAGCCTTTTTAAGTTTTGTTATACTTATATAAAAAACAATTAATCGGGATTTTATTAGGGAACGACTTTGAATTTTTTGATACCGCTGCTCATGGAGACTCATATATGCCTAAGGGAGGTGCCTGTTTTAGTTTCAGGTCGCTAGCTGCTTTGGTTTTGAAAATATTTAAATTTTAAATTTTTGAAAATCGGCCCCCTGCGAATCGGCCCCGCGCCCCGTTTCCCGTCAAGAGATTGTGAAGTCTATGGGGAGGAACTGAAATAGTTCGTAAATGTCCCCCGGGTGTTCTCTGCAGCAGAAGAATACATATATTTGCCACCGATCTCCCCGCCACACCTGTGGGTTTCTTTACACCTGGGTGGTGCGGCGGTGTGCTTTGTTGCCACACTTCCAATTTTCAACAAAAGATATTTATTGCCAAACGAAATAGATGTACATAATGCAAATGTATCTATATTATTATATTGAAATATATGTATATGTTATGTTGTAACTTAGTACTTCCACTTCATATTTTCATAATATGAAGAATATTCAACATCACTGGACGGGCCACCACCGCCGCCTACCCGGACCCAAAAGTTACCTTAGGCGGGGTTCCCACTATTCCGTTTTGACGGATCCGTCGACGTTAATGACGTCAAAATGACGTCAGTGAAACAGCGGCCGCTCGGCACGGATGATCCACTCCGTCAGTCCATCGCTCATCATTTGTTGACAAACATATGGACAGCATAAACCACAACGACTTCTTGTATATGTTATTTTGTAGCTAAGTACATCTATTTCATATTTTCATGATATGTAGAATATTCAACATCACTGAACAGGCACCACCACCCCTACCCCGGATCCAAAAGTTAACTTGAGTTCATCTCTGGACGGGCTCCGCACGGGGCCCGGGCTCCGTTGATGACGTTACTGACGGTCGAGGGATAGTCACGGAATAGTGGGAACCCCGCCTTAGATTCATCTCTGGGCGGGCCGACGGGAGTCGGCGCGCGGAGCCCGGTTCCCACTGTCGTCGCCGTCGATGACGTCATTGACGGTCGACGGGATCGTCAAAACGGAATAGTGGGAACCCGGCCTAACTGCCCTGGCCGAGATTCGTACCTAGTCTAGCAGATTCGTAGACAGGTACGCTTACCACTGCACTGCAGAGGCGTATATATTATACAATTGATTTATTTGCTAAGGTTATTAGGCAGTGCTAGACATGTCAAGGAATTATAGAGGTAGCGTGGCTAAACACATGGATTAAAAATATTCTAGAGGAACTCTAGGTTTCTACTGGTCTTTCATTGAAATTCCGATGGCGAGCAAAGGGTCTAGGAACAGTGTCCATAGGCTCTCTCGCACATTAAACTAACGTAATTTAGGTTATTTACATGTATCGGATACCAAATTTTAGAGCTCCGTGAAGGTGGAGGCGGAGCCGGATATCTATTTCTTATAAAATGCTAACTAACTAACTAACTAATGGGAAGCATACTGTAGTGCTGCGACTTTGCCTGATGGGCGAGCCTCACATAACTCACTCTACCAGGAGGTACCTCTTTGGCCGACTGGTTAAGGAGTGTCTCTCTCGTCTCGATGGTCGCGGGTTCGAACCCCGGCGCCGGCTAAACCTTTCCTTGTCTGGATTAATTTCTCGGGTATTTCGATACACGCAGAGATCGTGTGGGAGTGTAGTAAAAGAGAAAATTCTGGCGTTACACTAGTGGCAAGGCGGTGGCATTCTCTTCTGTGGTTCTGATGTGTCACCCCGAGTGGGTAACAGGTAGAGTGATGGCCCATGCTCTCCGAAGTTCATAGAAAATGGGAAAGCTCAACACACAGAAATTAATCTACATAGGAATGGGGAGCCGTGTAGTGCGGCGATTTTGCCTGATGGGCGAGCCTCCCATAACTCACTCGACCAGGGGGGTGCCTCTTTGGCCGACTGGTTAAGGAGTGGCTCTCCCGTCTCGCTGGTCGCGGGTTCGATCTCCGGCGCCGGCAAAATCTTTCATTGTCTGGATTAATTTCTCGTGTGTTTCGTTACACGCAGAGATCGTGTTGGAGTGTAGAAAAGAGGAAAATTCTGGCGTTACAATATATCTGAGGTGCGTCGCTTCACTCACTCACCGTCCATACTCCCGGTGCAACACCGGTAGTTCTCTCGAGCAAGCTCCCACGCCGCTATCCTGTCCATCCCAAGTTCCTCCCTGCAGGATCGGCTGTCTTGCCGCAGCCATGAGTTACTTAGGGTTGTCCCGTACAGAAACAACCTTGCGAGCAGGATCGATGTCTGGGAAACGCGCCACGTGCCCATATACGTAGGTTACGGATAAAACGGCGTAGGTTAAAATATTAATTTTTGCAGACGCGGACACAACTACTGATTACTTTTACCTCCTTGTTTGGGGTCGCAGACGCGAGATTTTTTAGATATATTACAGTACATCTTATGCAGTAGAAAGTGATAAGTTTCAGCCTCACTTTTTTTTTTTTTTTTTTTTACGTCGCGGCCTATAGCGCCGGTAGGCTTCTTCCCGGTGGGGCCTGATGGTCGGCCCAAGGCTTCTTCCCGGTGGGTCCTGATGGTCGGCCCAGCCCGTTCTGGCGCAGGCGAGTGTTTATAGTGGCGCCATCTTGCACTGGCTCATGCTGCCCTCCCGGAGCTCATCTTTAATCCTAGAATCTAGAGCCCGGGTGTATAGGTGGTCTTCTGGACAGTATGTGGGTAGTTTTAAGCCACTCGGTGGCTGAAAAATCCCAGCTTGGTGGCACCGGGCGGGGATTGAACTCGCGTCCTCCTGAACGCGGTGCTGTTACTCTGTCGATTCAGCCACCGCCTCCCCAGTATAATAACTTAATAAAATGTACTACATTTAAGTGTTACCAGAAAGCGGGACGGGGACCTAAAGGCTGATTCACACTATACGTAAAGTGACCGTAACGGAACGTACCGTTCCGGACCAACAAAGTATTCTTCAATGGGAAACACATTGTTGTGTTCACACTGCTACGGACCTGCACGTCTCCGGCGTGGACCTTCACCAACAGTTGCCGGTCGGGATTATCGGCGAGAATATTTTCCAGGTCCGCGCCGGTACGGCCCGGCCCGGTGTGGTATCATCTGCCATCCACTTATCCTAAGACAACCCATCCGATCTCCGCATGCGCGGACTTTGTTTACAGAGGGTGAATGAATTGCGACACGGTACCGTGTCTTTTGTCAATTGCCTATCGTGATACGTCCCACCTAAGTTTATTTTTTATCTTATTAAAAGTAAATGACGACATATGTTTTGAATTTGAAAATTGCTTGAAATATGAAAGTTTTTTTTTTCCTGCACCCCTTGTATGTAAGTAAATGTGATAAATTAAATATCCTACACCCCTTGTATGTCGGTAAATGTGATAAATGAGATAACCTACACCCCTTGTATGTTGGTAAATGTGATAAATGAAATAACCTACACCCCTTGTATGTTGGTATATGTGATAAATTAAATAGCCTCCACCCCTTGTATGTCGGTGTGATTAGTGAAATAACCTGCACCCCTTGTATGTCGGTAAATGTGATAAATGAGATAACCTACACCCCTTGTATATCAGTAAATGCGATAAATGAAATAACCTGCACCCCTTGTATGTCGGTAAATGTGATAAATGAGGTAACCTACACCCCTTGTATGTCGGTAAATGTGATAAATGAGATAACCTGCACCCTTTGTATGTCGGTATATGTGATAAATGAGATAACCTGCACCCCTTGTATGTCGGTAAATGTGATAAATGTGATAACCTACACCCCTTGTATGTCAGTAAATGCGATAAATGAGATAACCTGCATCCCTTGTATGTCGGTAAATATGATAAATGAGGTAACCTACACCCCTTGTATGTCGGTAAATGTGATAAATGAGATAACCTGCACCCCTTGTATGTCAGTAAATGTGATAAATGAGGTAACTGCAACCCTTGAATATCAGTAAATGTGATAAATGAGGTAACTGCAACCCTTGTATATTAGTAAATGTGATAAATGAGATAACCTGCATCCCTTGTATGTCGGTAAATGTGATAAATGAGATAACCTGCACCCCTTGTATGTCGGTAAATGTGATAAATGTGATAACCTACACCCCTTGTATGTCAGTAAATGCGATAAATGAGATAACCTGCATCCCTTGTATGTCGGTAAATGTGATAAATGAGGTAACCTACACCCCTTGTATGTCGGTAAATGTGATAAATGAGATAACCTGCACCCCTTGTATGTCGGTAAATGTGATAAATGAGATAACCTGCACCCCTTGTATGTCGGTAAATGTGATAAATGAGGTAACCTATACACCTTGTATGTCGGTACATGTGATAAATGAGATAACCTGCACCCCTTGTATGTCGGTAAATGTGATAAATGAGATAACCTGCACCCCTTGTATGTCGGTAAATGTGATAAATGAGATAACCTACACCCCTTGTATGTCGGTAAATGTGATAAACGAGATAACTTACACCCTTTGTATGTTAGTAAATGTGATAAACGAGATAACCTACACCCTTTGTATGTCGATAAATGTGATTAGTGAGATAACTTACACGCTCTTCTGAATGATGGTCAAGTTTCTCGGATACTCTCCATTTTATGGCAGGCTATCTGAATTATGGGGTCCATGTCATCCTTGAATTTGGCCATTTTCCCATAAAAGCTGCCATGCTGTCTTGCCGCCACCTTGCTTGGACAAACTACGATATCAACACTCTGTGTTTGTAAACTTCGGGTTCCGCGCATGCACAGATCAGGATGCGATGTCTTAGGATAGGTGGATGGCAGATGACACCACACCGGAGCCTGTCAGTGTTGGATAGTGTGAACACGCTTCCGTCACCGACCGGCACCAGCACAGCAGACAGGCGTGGCCTCGGGGAGCGTACCACCGCATTCATTCATTCATTTTCTCTCTCTCTCTCTCTCTCTCTCTCTCTCTCTCTCTCTCTCTCTCTCTCTCTCTCTCTCTTACGCAAAATGTAACTAAGATTTTAAAAGTAAAACACTGAATGACAATATTAAAATATAATAGCAATAATAGTAATTATGAAAATTTATGTTGTTAATATATCCGACTTCGCTTGTAATTAATATTCATGCATTCATTTAGAATGTGTAGCTGTTCAGATGTGCGCTTCTGAGGATAAACAGAGGTGAGGTGTGGTCAAGACCCAAAGTACTGGTCCTTGCACTTGACGTGTGACCTGAATTTTTACTATCGTTTACTGATAGTGTCCTCAAGTAAATTTAGCAACTCATGAATTTGATGTCTGGACAGCCTGAAATACTGATGGAATTTTTGTTCATCGTCCATCATTCCTTTGTATAATGTTGCATATTCTCCTTCTGTTCTCCTTTTCTTTAATGATTTATGTACCCAAAGTCTTTTGTTTTTCTTTTGGAGATTTTCATTTTCCTCTTCTTTCATAAGAAGTGCTATCATTGCCAAGTCATTGTCACTAATATTCTTGAACATGGTTAGCACAGCTGAGATGTGTCCGGGCTGAAGGACAGGATCGTACTGCCACGAAACGGCAAAGCAGGCTGTTACCGGTCCATGACAGTTCTGTGCAGGTCCGGTCCGTTTACGTGCTGGTGTAGTGTGAATACACATGCTGTTGCCGGTCCGTTACAGTCCTGTTCAGATACCGTCACGCCCCTTAAACGTGCTGGGGTAGTGTGAATCGGCCTTAACTCGTCATGCATCCCATAAACCACTTTCCCCAACCTCCACCTTTGGAAAGTGGCAAACTTTAACTGGCTACTATTAATAACTACTCTTGTAAAGTCACAAGTTGCTACATTTGATATTCAAACTTTAGAAGTGGTAAATTAAAAAGAAAATGGTTTCTCTGCTTTCAACTAAATAAGTGGTGGAGCTCATGGACAAACAAATTAACGAAAGACCTTTACAAGACTTTGTTAAGCTCAATGCTTATGGAGGCGAGACGAGAGTAGGAGGTGGTGGCCGAGTGGTTAGTGTGCGAGGGTGGTGAGCCCGAAGATCTAGCATGTACTAGCTTCGAGTCCCCACAGAAACACGCTGATTTTTCAAGTCATCGGCAAGTGGTGGAAGGTTACCCATATGCTGTCCGGATCTTCAATCAACCTTTTAACTTCAGCGACTTCAGTCAAGAGGAGCACCGGGAGGCAGCATGAACGCAGTAAGAGTCATACATCACGGCAACCACTATTGATAAATTTAGCCTGCGCCGCTATTGGGCTGGGGCTGTCCATAAGGCCCCTCAAGAAAGCCTACAGGCGCTACAGGCAACACACACACACACAAAAAGAATGAGGTGGTTTGAACTATTATATTAGGTGATCTTCTAACCACTCCCCCACTTCGTACCTCATTTTTAGGGGCCTGAGAAGTACTATGTAAAGTGTGTGCACAGAACGCAACCAAGAGTGGCACTCAAGGTTGCGTTCTGTGCACATACTTTACATAGTACTTCTCAGGGTCCTAGTTTCATGGCTTTGGGGGAGTTGTAAATGATCGGCCTGAAATTTTTTTTTTTTTTTCATTTTTGGCTTACAAAATTTTGTGAATTTTCTCTTTCTTTTGGTATATGAATGAATCTGATGAAAAAACAATACAGTGGTATGCAACATGCATCACAACGCGCTGGAATGAGTTTCCGCGCGGCGCTACGGGCTGCAATCCATGTTTTCACCGTTTTTAATTTTAGGATTTTTTTCCTTGGTCTGTCATGAAACTCTTAGGTTTTATCTCACCACTGGCTAAGAAAATGGGAAATTTTAGCACTTACTATTATATTTTCATATTTGTCCGTGAAAAATCGATATAATCATTTTTTTCATAAATCCAACAAAATACTCTATGTATCTGCCTCAAATGTCATTTTTATTATATCTTATTGATTTTACACAGTAGAACACTGGTTTTTACTTTGAAATATGGCGAAAAATGGTATAATTCGAGTACATGTATTTGTGAACCCGTAAAAAAGACGTAACCTTGGGTGAACAAAGCAGCCTGTTTACACAATCAATGAAAGTAAGTAAAGGAAACCATGTCTGCTTTTTTCTTCATATCCTGATGTATATATCCTGTGGATTTCAAGTCCCTAGTTGGAATAAGTAAAATTGATATCTCAAAACCATGATTTTGCGTTTTAAAAAATATCTCCTCCTTTGCACTTCTTGTTATGCACATATCCCCCACTGCAGCTTATGAAAGTATGTGTAAGGAATAAAGGCTACCCTCGAAACTATTGTTTGAAGTTGATTTTGATTTTTGAGAAATATTTATGTCAATTTATTTTCAATTATTTCATCGAACTTTGAAATATATTTTTTACTATTGTATTAAACCAAACGAGAGTAGCCTTTGGTATCCTATCCTTCCTGACTCAAATGCTTTTTGAACGAAAGAAATCGGCCTCTAAATATGGGAGGAGTTACACTTACAACATGGATTCAAGATTTTACAACCCCCCCTTTGGCTTTGAAGTAAAGGATGATGTGTTGTATATAATTTCAAAGACCGGTGCATGCTTTAAATTTTTTGTCTAGAGAAAATTATAAATTTCCATTTTTTTTTTTAGACAGTGGTGAAAATAGTTTCCAGAAAAAGAACGAAGAAAATATATATAGAATTAATAAGTACAAATTTCTCTAGACAAAAACTTAAGATAAATAGTTGAAAAAGATAACACTTTCGATAAAAAAACTTGAGAAATAAGTGTTTTGAGATTTTTTCTGTTAACAAAGTATTATTTGTCAGAAATTAGCGTTGAAGAAAACAACTAGCTTTATGGCATAACTAAAAAAGAAACATACATATGTCCTAGGTACATCAAACATGATACACTTCTGTATCGACTAGTCATTTACAGAGACACGCCAGTCCTCGTTGACTGACCATCTTGGTCGGCTCGGCTGACGTCAGCTGATAGAATCAGTCTGTCGGCATCCTCCCTTTCATGAGCCGTCACCTGACAAAGCCTATGGTCCTTTCTAGGAGGGACATATCCGCTTGACCCTGACGGGCTCTATATAGCCCGTGTCGCCACCCTGGAGGTGGCGTTAATCCGTCCGCTGCTATTGGCACAGATTTGTCCTTCACTGGTAGCCTGGTAACATAATTATTATAGTTCCAGGTGTTTCTCTGTCATTGTGGTGAATAGTGGAGTGTTTCCCATGTGGTATTGTTATGCTGGATATCCCCTCCCAAGGTGCAGGACTTTACATTTTCTTCATTGAATTGTAGCAGACACTTTTTGTACCATTCCTGTAGCTTGGTGAGGTCTTCTGGTGGGAAATCCGCAGTCAAGGGGTTAAATTTTTAAAAAGTCATTTTTATCTGAAAAAATAACTTCTATCCTTATAATCGTGGAGACGAAGGCTAAAATGTATCAAGCCTTTATCGGTACCAAAATACCGCATTACTGTGGATCCCCGGAACATCAGTGGCCTTATGTGAGTTTTTATTTATTTATTTATTTATTTGTTATTAATTTTGGTGGCATTTTCCCCACACTCCACCCATTCCCCTGACCAGAGTAAACTAAAAGTTTCCAGCACCATAATCAGGGTCTTTAGTCTGCTTCAGTCGTTGCTTACACCCATTTTCTTCTCAGTTGGACTAGGAGGAAACAAAGTTCTGAAAGGCCAGACTACTATAAATCTATCAATCAATGGGGGCATACGCCGGGGGGCGTGTCGCCTCACCGACCATACTACGCCAAGTCCAAGGGTCCCTCCGGGCGAGTCTCCATACAGGCCCCCTTCCCATCCCGAGTACCTCCTGGCAGGATCTATCGACTTGCTCAAGTCACGAACTCCGTAGGCGTCCCCTTGGCCTCCTCTACTCAGGATTGTCTCTTACAGAGACAACCCGATGAGCAGGTTCAGCTTCAGGGTAACGCGCCACATGCCCCGTATAGCCGGAGTTGGCATTGGCGGACTATACAGGTAATATATGCCGAATCAGTCTCACGGAGTAGTCGCCGGTTTGACACAAAGTCATTTCAGCGATATTCCGTGATTCTGCGTAGACATTTATTGCCAAGGGCATCAATCCGCCTCTCCAAGTCCCCATTTAGTGTCCATGTCTCACAACCATAGAGTAAGACAAGGAGCACAAGGAACTTGAAGATCCGGATATTTGTCCTTCTGCACAAGTATCGACAACGCCATAATACTCGTGTTGAGCGACTCCATAACGCTGTGGGCCAAGCCAATCCGCCGTAAGACTTCCTGGCCAGACTCATCGTTGTTATGAACTACGCTACCAAGGTATGTAAAATTTTCCGAGATCTCAATGTCCTTGCCACACGCATGAATAGACTCTACTGTTTCATCTAGAAAGCCTCCAAACACCTGTACCTTGGTCTTGGCCCAGGAGACCTGAAGTCCCAAGGGCTTCGCCTCCTCGTGCAGTGCTTCGAGAGCCATCACCAAAGTCTCCAACGACTCCTCCAGGATCATTGCATCATCAGCAAACACAAAGTCGGTGATCCTGGTATTGCCAATGGATACTCCACAATGTCTCTGGTGCACAACTCTGCCTATAGTCCGACACATCTAAAGTGGCGTCTCTGACGTAGACAGCCCTCTATACACTGTTGCCACATCTCCAACTAACCTCGCGTACCGTGCCCCTCATACCATTCTCTCTCTCTCTCTCTCTCTCTCTCTCTCTCTCTCTCTCTCTCTCTCTCTCTCTCTCTCTCTCTCTCTCTCTCTCTCTCTGTGTGTGTGTGTGTGTGTGTGTGTGTGTGTGTGTGTGTGTGTGAAATATAGTTTCGAGAAACACAAGTCGAAAGTCCAAAGGCGGCCGCGAGAGAATTTTGTCGTGTTAGGTTGGGAGGAGCATGACCCTGACCTGAGCTGACAACGCCGCGGAGGCAACGGTGCCAAGTGTTGTACAAATTTAATTGTATTCACTCACAAATAGAGAATCATTCATAAAAAAACATATCTTTTTTTGTACGAGAGAGAGAGAGAGAGAGAGAGAGAGAGAGAGAGAGAGAGAGAGAGAGAGAGAGAGAGAGAGAGAGAGAGAGAGGGGGGGGGGGTGAGGGGCCCAGTTCAGGAGGTGAGTTGGAGACGTGACACCACTGTATGGGGAGCTACCTACGTCAGAGGCGCCACTTTTGATGTGTCGGACTATAGTGCCCTGTCCATACAAGCATTAAAAAGCAATTAGGCAAGGACACAGCCCTGCCTCACTCCCGCATTCACGTGAAAGAAACTGGATAAGTCCACCCCACACTTCACAAAGCTCTCAGTCCCAGAGTACAGGTGTTGGTGGTAGTCGAGTGTTCAATTGCTAATTGGTCACAGGCAAAGGAAAAACCATTACCCGTCAAGGCGTGGTTTAGCAATAGGAAGCAAAGAGTGCAAATCAATGGTAAAAGATCTGACTGGGGATGTGTTACGAGTGGGGTCCCACAAGGTTCGGTATTAGGTCCACTTTTGTTTATTATTTATATCAATGACTTAGACACAGGAATTAGTAGTGATGTTAGTAAATTTGCAGATGATACCAAGATCGGTAGAGTAATTGAGTCGGATCAGGACGCTAGTATTCTCCAAGGTGAACTCAACAGATTATGACTGGGCGGATAAATGGCAGATGGAGTTCAATGTAGGGAAGTGCAGTATTCTGAGTGCAGGTAGGAACAACCCCTCACATAACTATTGCTTAAATGACACTCTCATAAGTAGGTCTGGGTGCGAGAGGGATTTAGGGGTCTTAGTGAGCTCTGATCTCCGTCCAAGGGCACAATGCATTCAAGCTAGAAATCGAGCTAATAGGGTACTGGGATTTATTTCAAGGAGCGTAAGCAACAGAAGCCCCGAAGTCTTCCTCAAACTATATTTAGCATTAGTTAGACCTCATCTTGACTATGCGGTTCAGTTCTGATCACCCTACTATAGAATGGATATCAAAATGTTAGAATAGGTGCAGAGGAGGATGACTAAGATGATTCAGGGGTTGAGAAACTTGCCATACGAGGAAAGACTCAATTAGTTAAACTTGCATTCTCTAGAAAGGCGAAGGGTGCGTGGAGACATGATCGAGGTTTATAAATGGATGAAGGGCTTTAATAAGGGAGACATTCATAAGGTTTTGTTGGTAAGAGAACCGGGTAGGACACGAAGTAACGGGTTTAAACTGGATAAATTCAGATTCAACAGGGACATAGGCAAAAATTGGTTTACTAACAGGGTGGTGGATGAGTGGAATAGGCTTAGCAGTCATGTGGTGAGTGCCAATACAATTGTCACATTCAAAAATAGACTAGATAAATTCATGGACAGCGATATTAGGTGGGGTTAGATACACGGGAGCTTAGGGTCAAAGGAGCTGCCTCGTACAGGGCTACCGGCCTCTTGCAGACTCCTGCGTTCTTATGTTCTTATGTTCTTAAGGTTGATTTTATTGTTGTTGTTGTTAAAGATTTACCCCAAGTATCACTAGGGGAACGGGCCTTTGTCCGAAGACGGCCCGTTAAGAGGGAAAAGACCGCTCTCCCCTGCACGAGGGAGCACGGGCCTAAGCCAAAGGCGTGCCGACAGACCGACTCTATCGGCGATCGAAATCTAGCCGACCAAGTCTGTTAACGAGGATTTTGTGTGTATATGCGTATTTGTAGATGTTGCGTAGTGTAAATGACATTGGTGTGTTGGTGTGTGTGGTGTATAATGTGTGTGTGAAGAGTGTTGCAGGATATTGACGAACAGTTGAAAATTAGCAATTAATTGTAAACATAAATAATGAGAACACAACGAAAAACATATTGACAATAACAAAGTCTGTACTGCTGCACCACATTTCCTCTCAGTCACCGAGGGGAGAGCGCGCGTCCGTTTGTAGGGGTAACTGCTACAATACTACCCCCTTAGTGATGAGGAAGGAGGAACGAAATTTTCCTGGTGCGGGGGCGTTGTAGCACGGATGGTGATGACTCGGTGACAGAGATCTGGGGCGTCTGGTCTGGGGCCAACAGGTATACCGGCGTGACTCTGTCTATCGAGACCGCGTCCTGGGAACAGTGTCAGTCGACCGTGACAGTCTTTCTGGTCCGTCTCAGGACGCGGTAGGGTCCTTGGTAGGGCTCCTGCAGGGGCCGCCGGACGGCATTTACGTGCACAAAGACGTGGGTGCAAGTGTCGAGGTCCTGGTTTACGAAGGTCTTCCTTGGGGAAGAGCAAGGCTGCACCGGTTGAAGGCTCCTCATGGCACCTTTAAGGCGGACTGGCGAAGTCCTGGACGCCGCAGGGGATGGTGTCAGGTGTGGGCGCTAGAAATTCGCCTGGGAGTCGGAGGTTGGTGCCGTAGACTAGTTTAGCCAAGGAGTGGTGGAGGTTTTCCTTCAGGGAACACCTGATGCCTAGGAGGACCAAGGGAAGAGCCAGGGAGTAGTTGTCGCGTTGGGTGGAGGCCATGAGGGAGGTTTTCAGCTGGCGTTGGAAGCGCTCGACCATGCCGTTAGCCTGCGGGTGATAGCTTGAAGTTCTGTAGTGGCGGATGCCGAGGACAGTCATAATCTTGTTCCACACGTTAGCCTCAAACTGACCACCGCGGTCTGAGGTGAGGCTGAGAGGGACGCCGAGCCTGGAGACCCAAGTAGTGCTAAAGGGGTGGGCGATGGTGTATGTAGTGATGTCAGCAATGGGGGCGGCCTCGATCCAGCGTGTGAAACAATCCTCGCAGGGGATGATGTAGCGGTGACCATCCGGAGGGTGGCAGGGGACTGACAAGGTCTATGTGGACGTGGTCGAACCTCTCCGTGACGGGCGTGAAGGTGCCGGGTGGAGAGTGAGTACGTCGCGTCACCTTGGAGGCTTGACAGTCAGTGCAAGTGCGGGTTCACAGTCTGACGTCTTTGTTGATTCCCTCCCTGATGAAACGAGAAGGCTCGGATGCCAGGGTGAGAGAGGTCGTGAAGCTGACGGAAGGCCTGGTAGCGGTGTCGCTGTGGCCGGTAGGGACGGACAGCAGCCGTGGAGCCGTCAGCGTAGAGAACGACCTCGGTGCCTGGGAGTGTGATTCTCTTCATTTGTAGTGCCGGGTTGTCCAGTAGCTTCTCCAGCTCTGGGTCGCCGGACTAATCGGCAGCTATGGCGGCGTAATCAAGTGAAGAGGACGTCACAGCGGTAATGTTGCGGGAGAGGGCGTCCGCTGGAGCATTGTGTGCTCCTTTGATGTACCGGATGTCGGTAGTGAACTGCGAAATATAGTCCATGTGGCGAAGTTGACGTGGAGTGTAGAAATCTTTGTTCCTAAGGAAGGCAGTAGTAAGGGGCTTGTGGTCGGTGAACACAAGGAAACGACGGCCTTCAACGAAGTAGCGGAAACGCTTGACAGCCTTATTGATGGCGAGAAGTTCCCGGTCGAAAGCACTGTACTTGGTTTCAGGCTTGGTGAGCTTACGAGAGAAGATGGCAGTCGGCTTCCAGGCGTAGTCGACGAGCTGTTGTAGGACAGTACCAGTCCCAGTGTCGAAGGCGTCTGTCGCTATGAAGATCTCCGCGTCATGGGCAGGAAAGGACAGCATGACTGTGTCGGTGAGGGCCTTCTTAGCCGCGAGGAAGGCGGCATCAGCGTCCGGAGTCCAGACAAGAGTGACAGACTGGCCACGCTTGCGGGGCTTCACAATGGCGTAGAGTGGCTGGAGCAGGAGGGAGCAGTGCGGGACGAAGCGGTTGTAGAAGTTAACCAAACCCAGGAATTCCTTGAGTTGGTGCTGGGTGGACGGCTTCGGGAACTGCTGGAAGGCTTCAGTCCTCGAGTGGAGTGGAGTGATGCCTTCTGAAGTAACAGTGTGGCCAAGGAACGTGAGGGAAGTAACATCGAGCTCAGACTTGTCCACATTGATCTGTACGCCGTAGTCTTGCAAGCGGGTGAAGACTTGGTGAAGGTGTTGTCTGTGCTAGCGATGATTAGGTCGTCAATGTAGGCGACGCAGAAGGGTAAGCCGCGGAGAACTTCGTCGATGAAGCGTTGGAAAGTCTGGACCGCGTTCATGAGTCCAAAAGGCATCCTGACGAACTCAAAAAGACCGAAGGGCGTGATGACGGCAGTCTTCGGTATGTCATCCGGATGAACTTGAATCTGGTGAAAGGCCTTGACGAGGTCCACACGTGAGAAGATGGTGGAACCAGCAAGTTGGGATGATAATTCCTGGACGTTTGGCACCGGGTATCTCTCCATCTTGGTGCGTGAGTTGAGGGCACGGTAGTCTCCACAGGGACGTATGTTGCCGTTCTTCTTGGGGACGACGTGGAGGGCTGATGACCAGTTGCTGCTGCTGGGCCGCACACTACCTTGACGCAACAGACCCGAACTCGGCCTTGGCTTGACGGTAGCGCTCTGGAGCTAAGCGACGGGCCTTGGCGTGTACTGGTGGTCCTGTCGTCTCGATGTGATGCGTGACGTGGTGTTTGACGGGCATGCTGGCTGAGTAGGGCTGTTTCAGCGTGGGGAACGACTTGAGCAGGGCAGCGATCTGGGGGTCCTTGTGGATGACAGTGAGTTGCGAGCTGTCGCCTGGTGCTGGTCGTGCAGTGGAGATGTAGGTAAGCGGGTCAACCAACCTCCGTCCTTTGACGTCCACTAAGAGATTGAAATGCCTGAGGAAGTCTGCTCCGAGGATTGCTTGTGAGACGTTCCCGACGTAGGAGGCCCATTCGAAGGAACGTCGTAGGTGCGTCGTGTGTAGACAGGTATCTTGGTACCGTTAGCGGCGTAAAGGTGCAAGAGTGGAGGTAGGGTTCGCTGACTGGCGGTCGCTGGGATAATACTAACGTCAGCGCCGGTATCGATAAGGAACTTGGTATTAGAGGGGCAGTCGTGAAGGTGGGGCAGCGCTGAGGGTTGGTGACGAGCACTATGTTGCACTAACGCTCGCCCTTGGAGTTTGACGCCTTGTATGTGCACGGGGCGGCACACTTCAAGGCCTTTTCGCTGAGGTTGTGGTGATACCAACAGAGTCCTGGGCTCCTCGAACTGGAACGGCGCTGGCGACGGTCAGGAGTGGAGGAGCAAGACCGGTGGCGGTCCTGGAGCTGCTTCTGGAGAGAGGTGACCTCCGTCGCGAGTAGGGAAACTTGTTTGATGAGTTGATCAAGCTGAGTGGAGTCCTTGGATGCGACGGAAAACATTGAAGAAGCTGGAGGTCCAGGTAGAGTCGCCATGAAGTCGTTTGCTAACTTGGCGATGGCGTCGGGCTGCAGGTCGTCCTTAACGCTGAAAAGGCTGCGCTGAATAGCAGGAGGCAGACGTTGATAAAAACAGCTGTTTTAACAAGTCGGAGTCAAAAGACTGGTACTTCTCGCCGAGCAACTGCTTCATGCGGCGCAGGAGGTCTGTCGGTTTTTCATCACCCAACACTTCTTTGGAGAGAAGCTCTTGGAGGCGGGTGGCAATAGAAGACTGATGGCGTTTGAGTAGGGCAATCTTCAGGTCTTCATAGAATTGGTTGGAGTTGCGAGCTGAGGAGATGACGTCGGAGACTTGTGGGAGGACGTCGGAAGGCAGGAGGCTAACAGCGTGAGTGAATTAAGTGAGGCTGTTAGTGATTCTGGATGCCTTGAATCTGCACTCCATAATCGAGGACAACATAGACGGGTCCTGTGATCAGAAAGGTGGTGCTCTGAAGGACAGCGCTGTTGCAGTGGAAGGGTTGCCGTCGTCAGGCATGGTGGAGTCGAACGGTGTGGAACAGATTGGCAAAGGCGCTGGCGTAAACAGGCCAGGAGCCACGGCAGTCCGTGAGAGCGTCGAACGCACTGCGTGCTAAAAGCGCTGGCCGCTACGGGCCAGGGGCCACAGAAGTTCGTGACGGGTAAGTGGCTAAGGGAGCGAACCACAGAGTATCCAAAAAGGCACTGTAACACATCACTGCACACGTAGCAGGTAACATTGTGACACTGTAACTGTTGATGGGAACTCAATGCACTGAACACAGGCGGGCGCACTATGCACTGTAGGTAAGTAATCCACAGGAGAGTAGAGTAATCTAAAAGGGCAGTAAGTAATCCACAGAGCGGTAAGTAATGCACAGAGCGGTGAATAATCCACAGGGCAGTGAGTAATCCAGTGGGTAGTGTCACGCTGTGTTTGCGTGTGTCAGTGGGTAGTGTCACGCTGTGTTTGCATGTCTCAGTGGGTAGTGTCACGCTGTGTTTGCATGTCTCAGTGGGTAGTGTCACGCTGTGTTTGCGTGTGTCAGTGGGTAGTGTCACGCTGTGTTTGCATGTCTCAGTGGGTAGTGTCACGCTGTGTTTGCATGTCTCAGTGGGTAGTGTCACGCTGTGTTTGCGTGTTTCAGTGGGTAGTGTCAAGCTGTGTTTGCGTGTCTCAGTGGGTAGTGTCACGCTGTGTTTGCGTGTCTCAGTGGGTAGTGTCACACGGTGTACACGAGCTCACTCGCCGTACCAGCGGTGAGGCAAGGAGGAGTAGGGGTGGGGGGGTGAGCGCTGGGAGGAACGCCAGAGGGGCGCGTGATGTGACGCGGAAAGCAGCTCAGGGGGCACAGAAAGTGCCTGGGGGGGGGGGGGGGCCCAGAGGGTGCCTAGAGGGGGCACAGAGGGTACCTGGAGGGGGGCACAGAGGGTGCCGTGAGGGGGTGCACAGAGGTTGCCTGGAGGGGGGCACAGAGGTTGCCTGGAGGGGGGCACAGAGGGTGCCTGGAGGGGGTGCACAGAGGTTGCCTGGAGGGGGGCACAGAGGGTGCCAGGGGGCACGGAAGGTGCCAGGGAGGGTGGGGGAAAACCCTCAAGATGGCTGCTTCACCCAAGGGTGTAATGTTTCTCCCGACCTGAGGCTCAATCTCACGAACCCCAAGGTTGGTGGTGAGCCTTCTTGCCCCAGGACAGGGTAGACGAATGGATCAGGTGTCCTGACCCAGGTCCAACGCTCTGGGAGAACTGTGCCCTTATTACGGTACAAGTTATAAGCTACCTTGGACCATAGCAACACTCCGGGGTCACCAATTATTGGTGGTAGTCGAGTGTTCAATTGCTAATTGATCACAGGCAAAGGAAAAACCATTACCCGTCAAGGTTGATTTTATTATAAAGTTCACACCAGTCATGAAAACTATACAACATATAAAAAATATTTTTGTGTGTATATGCGTATAGTAGTAGGTATTGGTGACAGTGACGGGACAAAAAAAAAATCGCAAGCATGATCAAGAATTAGCGCCAGAAATGGCGTCGAAAAATTTTATACGTTGAATTTGTCGGCCGGGGCAGCCAGCCGCCGAGGGGACCTCCCCACTACCCAACCGGGGAGTGGTCATAAAGCTACCCAAAGTGACCATTCCCCCCCCAACCCCCATTGCTGCTTCGGCAAATTATTCTTTGTCATTCTTCGCCGCCGTTCTTGTCCCCGGTCGCGATCTTGTCGTCTCTGGTGCGTCTCCTGCTGCTCGCTACGCCCCTGCTGCTGGAGCTGCCGCAACACTTCCGCCATATGCTGCATTTTTTTTTCCAGTCGTGATTGACGCATTTCATGATCTTTTTGCTGCAGACGACTTCGCCGCCGCTCTCGCGATTCAGCGCCCGACGGAGAGTCAAGACACACCATCACCAAAGCGTGTCTGTTGTTGTTGCCGTGGACTTATGAAAAGATAGAGAAACATTATTAGACAAAAAAAAAAAAAAAATCAAACTCTCTCTCTCTCTCTCTCTCTCTCTCTCTCTCTCTCTCTCTCTTGTAAGAATAAAAAATACTTACTATGCGTTACGCTGGCCGGTGGGTCGTTCTTCAGATGAGACACTGGTAATGGAGGTATCACATCCTTCAGAAGTCGCAGAAGCCTTTCCCTCAGCACACGCCGCCCCATTTTACCGACACCTCCCAACGCGCCGCGGTTGTTGTTGTTGTTGTTGCCCAATGACTCGCCCGTGATGTGTTCACCGGTAGACTTGGGAGTTTCTGGAACATCCCCCACCTCACCACCACCAACATCCGCTGAAATGACAAGAAATATATATATATATTTTTTAAACACAATGAATAAGAAATACACACACACACACACACACACACACACACACACACACACACACACACACACACACACACACACCAGCGCTTGTGCGCGCAGAAAAAAAAATACAAGAGGCGGATATCTCACCTCCGTTTCTGGGATGTGATGTGTTATCCACGGCTTCAGCTTGGGATGTGTTATCCATGGCTTCAACTTCTAATGCGGCTTGACCCATTATCTGATCGTCAACATCGTCAGCATGAAGAGTTGCAGCGGCAGCGTGGGGCTGTTGTTGTTGTTGTTGTTGTTGTAAGTTCATGACGGCGAAGACTTCCTCCATGATGCTCCTCTCGCAACGTTAGGGGACTGACTAAACTACCCGGGGTTATTTGGGGCATATGCGCACACTACTACAAGCCTTTTCTTCTTCCGAGGCTACCCCAGGTTATAGGGGACACTCCCACACATGTATGCAAACACGCGCGCACATGCCCAAAACCACAAGCCATTCTTCTTCCGAACAATAGGAAAGCGTGAACAAACTCACACCCACCCGGTCACGTCGCACGAAAACAAAACAAAACAGGCGCACACTACCACAAGCCTTTTCTTCTTCCGAGGCTACCCTAGGTTATAGGGGACACGCCCACACATGTATGCAAACACGCGCGCACATGCCCAAAACCACAAGCCATTCTTCTTCCGAACAATAGGAGAGCGTGAACAAACTCACACCCACCCGGTCACGTCGCACGAAAAAAAAACAGAATCATGTTCTTAATAACTACATATAATTGCACACACACACACACGCCATAAATGAATAAGCTACATACTACTTCTCTACATTTTTTACACATAGGAAAGCGTGAACAAACTCACGCCCACCCGGTCACGTCGCACGAAAAAAAACAGAATCCTGTTCTTAATAACTACATATAATTGCACACACACACACACGCCATAAATGAATAAGCTACATGCCACTTCTCTACATTTTTTACACACACATACACATTATTATCATGTAACATTTAATAAGTTAGCCACATATCTTAGAAATACAATGCTTGTAAGTCAGTCCTTGACTAGATTGACAAAATGTTTTTATACATGGGGGCATTTTAAACATTCTATAAGCATATGTTAACACCTTTCTGTCATTCCTCAAAAAATTTCCTAAATCATAATTATCTTTCAAAAACTGACTAGTCCTCTCTAAGCCTATTTTATTACATAAGTATACGAATTGAATGCAATACACGCCACACACCAGAGTTTTGTCCGACTGTAATCTTGCGGCAAGTTTAAAAACAGGATAATCTTTATGCTTATTTAAGAAACTTCGAAAGTACTTAGAATATAATGATGGGGTCAGGGCGTATGTGTCGAAGAAATATATACACTTATCACTAACATAGAACACCACCCAGTGACCCATTTTCGAAGCTTGCGATGCGCCTAACACATTAGCAATAAAGACAATGCGCTTGTCTGACTCACTCCCTAGATTTAATTTCGCTACATCGTCAGCGGGAAGACAGCCTAAGAAATATATATTATTGTGATAAAGTCTTCCTTGTAGAGCTTTCATAATTTGTTGATTATTCATTATGCTCTAGTGTCGCAAGACACGTGCCTCTCCGAGTTGATTGACAACACTCCCTTTGTATCCCCAAAACAGATAATTACTAAATTTTCATCCAAGCCTTTTTTAAGCTGAAGACTTATGCGTAAGTTTCCACTGTGTTCAAGAGGCACTGTGCCTCGTATGTCTTCCGGTTCTGAATAGAAAGGGCATTACACTCTTGGCTAGGTTTGCGAGCGTACTAAAAATACCGCCACCTCTTTGATGTAGTCTTGCAGGATGGGCGAAATGCACAGTTCGAATATTGCGAAAACCACCCCCCACCTGATGTGGAAAGCTACTCAAAAGACTTGAAAATTCACCCTCCGTAGGCGGAAGAAACACTGTTCGCAACGATGACTGCATGACCACTAGTTAAAAAAAAATATAAAACGTCATTTTTATAGCTACACAGTGGTTTGTGTCTGTCGCCCATCCCCGGCAGATGAGGCTTTCGCGGGGAGATTCTTCGTCCCCTCTTCCTGCCCCAAGAGCATTACCTTAACGTTATTCAAATCTAGTTGGTGGGCAAAAGATCTTAGCTCCTTCAAGTAGGTCACGTTCCATTCATGATCCATCTTTCCCCTTCGTCCTACGCCGGTAGGAAAAATGACTTTTCGAATGTTTTTTTTCTGCTTTACATAATCACCTAGCTCATTGAGGCAACATTTAAAATTATCGCGTCTGCTTTGCTTGGTGTCCGACATTAAACCGTTCACATAATGCATATCTCTGCTGGTTTCAATAAAATATCTTGACACGTCATTATATTCTACAGATTCACCCTGACAAAATTGAGTCACCATACCCACCACAATGGGATAATTTGATTCCGTAGGTGGTTCCTTCACTACCAGCGACCCCACATTTGGTCTGTCACTCCAAACGACTCTGTTCAAATTATAAAGTTGTTTCCGATTTTCAAAGAGATTAGCATAGCCATACACTTCAGCCAAGTCCTTGGCTATACCGCCAAGTTTAAAACTGCTGGCGTTGATGGTGGCTACTAAACACACACTGTCGTCAATGAACTGGCGATCGGTCATTCGCCCCTTCACAGGAATGATGGGATAGTCTGACATGTTTATAGAAAAAATATATATTAATTCTCGCTCTTACTCACGCTTAGTGTCTCCCTGTCCCGCGAGGTCACACAAGTGTCTATATCCCACCCCAAAACAAAATCCTTTTTATACGCGATAATTCTCCCACGTCATACCCGGCATCCGCGCGGGGGCGGAGAAAGAAGGCGTGGGGCGTGGCTTTGCCCGAATTGGGGCACTTCTCCTTCCTCCCCCACCTCCTCCTCCTCCTCCAAACAGTTGCTTCCTTGCCTTATTATTGCGTATAAATGAGGGATCTAAGTTTGTGTTGTGGAAAAGCATTTTAATAAATGGTATATCATCAGCTTTGAAGCCTAATTTGCTGTTGACGTCACTTAAGGTTTGCAATATATCAATGACGTTAAAATTATTAATGGGGCTCAAAAGATTTCCGTTTGTATCCCATGTAATTCCTGGAGTATGTTTCATGAGAGCTAAGAAAGCTTTGGCATAATCCCTTTGAGTTGCTTTCATTCTAACATCAATCCTGTTATCTATGGCAGGTTTCGAATCGATAGTATTGGTGGGGAACGTCGTGCGAGGACCTATGGCCGCTATAGATGGCGGGTGGTTGTTTGGGGTTAATACATCTTGCAGCGCGCGTCTCTTTATATTTTTTAATGCAGTTGACGCCTTGACCGTCGAACCCGACAACGGTTTCCGCACTCTCTTTTCTTTTTTTTCCTCGTCCGTCTTTCTGTTTCGTTTTATGTTACGGCTCCCCGTAGAAGACTTGAGGAAAAATTGTTCTGCTGTTGATTTCGGGATGAGACAATATTCCTTCATTTTGTTAAAAGACCAGTTATGACACTAGCTGCCAGAGGTAACAGCACAGAGAGTATAGCACCGCCCCGCTGTGTTCGCAGTAGTTTTTTTTTTTTTAGTGTACTTACCCCCTTGTTGGCGAGTTTCCTTGTGTTTTTTATATTTGTTCAGGGATTTCACAATCTTGGTATTTCGCGTAAGATTAGTTTTTAGGAAATTTAGAAACACTTCTGACAAGCAATCTATATGTTTCTTGTTCAACACCGCAATTACTTTTTTCCGCTTGTCGGGGGAGAGTTTAGCCAACAACAAAACAAGATCCTTGTGAACAAAGGCGAGGGGAGGTGCTTTTTTTTTCTTCTTGTTGGTGAATTCGAGGTCATTAGGAAATATCTTGAGCGTCTATCCAACAGTCTTGACTCGGATCATAACCCAACCAAGATACAAAAAATTGTTTGCGACCGTTCACCACTCTCGATTTTTTTATGATGATGGGGTTTACGTCCGGTAGCTGAACTTTGATAAGCTCCTCTTTGTAAAACAAGCCTTGGATGGGTTGATTGGATAAATCTTGCAAGGTATAACCCAATGGGGATTGTCGATAATCCACGCTTGCAATTTTAAATATTTCTTCTGTGTTTTGGATATGAAAGCCTCGGTTAAATTTAGAAGCTTTATCCGCGCCCACGAGTCGAACGTAGTCCCCGATGTTCAGCACACGACTGGCTTTACCTTGACGCTTTTCTCTGTTTTTATAATTATGCATTTTCTTAAACTGACGAATGATTCCTCGCGGGTCCTTCATAGCATGTACTTCGGCTGGGGGTTTTCCTAGACGTGCGTGAGGCGTGCGGTTATAGCTCTCGAGTACCTTCTGCAAGATGGAAATATACTCGAGTTTATTGTGAGCTGTCATATACCTATATATTCGACCTTTCAGAGTTCTGATAAATCGCTCAGCAAGGCTGCTTTTTATCTCTTGGGAGTAAACGCTGTACATTTTTATGTCTTTACTTTGCAAATAGGTTTGAAGTGGACGATTATAGAACTCTTTGCCTCGGTCAACCTCTAGCAATGTCTTCATTGCCATTACCATCGATTTGCATCTTTACGTTTAAGTTAGAAGTCGTACACTTCATCCTTAGAAAGCCTGAGCTTGTTATGGTTTAGGCTTTAGCTTTTAAGTAACAGATCAATGATTGCTTTTAGCGCGAGCTCTGTCGCCGTTACAGCCACTCGCGTGAGCTCCTTTGTCTGAAACCCAGCCCGGTGGGGGAGGGAATCTCCATGCCATTCTCGGGGGTGGGGAGGGTGAGGATAAAGGCGACCGTGGAGATGATGTTGACGCTGCTGGTAGCTGGCGCGATGGGAAGACATTGGTTTCTCTCCCCTTTCTTTTGTTTGATCGATTAACGTTCTCTACGTTGTATTTCCTATATCTTTTTCTCCATAGATTACACGCCACTGGTCTAGTTCCATGACTATACACACCCTCATCACCACTTTCACTTAAAGTATCCCCGACAACATTATGAGTAGTAGTAGTAGTAGTAGTACTAGCAGTAGTGGCAGTAGTGGCGCAACTAATAGAAGCAGTTTGAGATGTCCTCCGCATTTGACGCAGATTCTCAGGTAAATCAGGGTGGCCATAAGCTCTCGTAAAAACACGAGAAGGATTACCCGGCATGCTGTCATCAGAGAGCAGATGCACTCTTTTGTTGTCTAATGTGCTTAAAGTCGCCTTCTCAATGGAGGTAGTGCATACCTGACCTTTCAGGGTGCGGTTGCTATAGAGGCGTACCTTATCCACCCCCGCCCCTTGCAGTACCTGTCTGTATTTTTCATGAATATAGTTTCTCAAACTATAGTGAGGTACCCCTTTAGCTTTTTTTATTTCTGCATCCTCGCTGCTTGAGGGATCATGCAATTTGATAGAGTACATCTTAGGTTTCAGGCAAAGCACTTCCTTTATATGGGCCGCGCCCACTTCTGACTTGACATACCCCGCTTGACCTTTCTTGGAAGTGTCATAGGCGGGGTGGGTGGTGGGGAAGTTACTAAAATCCATTATGGATTTTATGAGTGGAAGCGAATAAAATTCACTAATGTCTTGGAAGTTAGAGATGCATATGGCGGCCGAATCAGTGTCGCCGTAAATATATGAGACATTCTCTGCGCCACAGGCTTTTCGAATTATGTGGTAATAGAAGTCGTACATTTCAACCTTAGAAAGCTCCAAAATCTGATAACCAATGTAATTTGGTTGGTTGATGCGAATGTTCTTCCATCCTCGAACAACAAGGACTCTGTCGTTACTAAGAGGTATGAGTCTCTTGAATAATGGGTCTCGTAACCTGCGCCGTAGTGCTGGCTTGGAGGTTACAATGTCTGTATTTATGCTATATTTGACTGGATCCATAAGGGTTCGACCAAATATACTATTTGAAATGACTTTATAGGCTTTCTGTAGGATTTTACTGCTGGCCTCGCGTCGTGCTTTGATGTTACCCTTCATAAACTCTTTAAGAAATGTGGATTGGGTAAACTGATAGATATCGTGGATTTCTGCAATTTTACCTCCCATTCCCAAGTAAAACTGCAACATGGGTAGCGTGGTGAGGACACCATTCTGAGCGCAATGCGATCCAAGAAGCTTTCGCGTCACCCTAGGGAGTTGACATCCTGTTTTCGCCATAAATGCTTTGCTGTGTTCAGACAGGTGTTGCTCGCTATCTATGTCCATGTGGTGGATGTGTAAGGGAAACTCATCCGTTGACCTAGCCACATCGGGCTCAATTGGGTGTAAGTCGCAGCGAAACCAGTACCCCACGCTTCCATTCGTCTCCACATTTGCTATGTCATGAGTTCTTAACCACTCCTTTCTTTCTTCTACCGATAATTTTTTTTAAATTTCTCTCAGGAAGCGGCCTACACATTACTGTAGGATACAAACTATTCTTATCTAAATAGATAATGTGTGTTGGGGTGTCTCGTTCGGGGTTGAAATCAGGATTAATGTGATGGTTATTTGCAACTGCCTGTGGTTGGACTACTGTAGTAAAGCCTCCTCTTACATTGTCTCTTACAAGATGATACAAGTCTGGATCGCTCGGCTGTTCTATTTTGGCTTCTGTTGATTTTAAGAAGCTGTCGAAAGCGTATCCGGGGAGAGAGACATAATGTGTTATATCTAATCCATATGTTTCATGCAACACGCTTCGCCATTTCTGTAGAATGTCAGCAAGCAAGCCTACATCTACTAGAAGGTATGCGCGCATGTAGTCTTTTAAGGTTTGACAACCCAGGGCATTCCACACTGCTTGCGCGTGGCTCTACTCCTCCTCACTTACGCCGCGGCTTTTAAGCCTGCTATAAAAATCTTCAATGTCTGGAAGTGACTGACGCTCTAATTTGTCAAAATCATTGACGAACTCGTAAGGAAAACATTGCTTTCCTGTGAGGAGGAGCTCACGCGCTGGTGCGGGGAAATGATTTATGAGCGCTCGAGTGACAGGTAGAGATTCCCCCGAGGCAATATGTTCTGCGCTGAGATGGGCCAGACTGCCTTCAAGAAAGGCTCTCGCGTCGAGAAACTTTATATTGTCCACATCTACCCTCAAAAAACGTAATCCCGCTTTAGTGATTACGTTAGTTTTCTTCCTATGGAAACTCTGTCGGTCGGCTTCTTTCAGTATCAGGCTCATATCATAAGTCATGTGAAAGGCAAATGTAGGAAGTTGACAGCGGTTACTGACACATAATGTATTGCATCTTCTACATTTGGGGAGGCGGTGGCTGAGTCGTCAAAGTAACGGCCTCGTGTTCAGGAGGACGCGAGTTCAATCCCCGCCCGGTACCACCAAGCTGGGATTTTTCAGCCGCTGCCGAGTGGCTTAAAACTACCCACATGCTGTCCAGAAGACCACCTATCAACCCGGACTCTAGATTCTAGGATCAAAGATGAGCTCTGGGAGGGCAGCATGAGCCAATGCAAGATGGCGCCACTATAAACACTCGCCTGCGCCAGAACGGGCTGGGCCGACCATCAGGACCTACCGGAAAGAAGCCTTGGACCGACCATCAGGATCCACCGGGAAGAAGCCTACCGGCGCAATAGGCTGCAATGTAAAAAAAAAAAAAAAAAAAAAAAAAAAAACATAATGCACCAAGATAGTTTGGGCCAGGTCTGGTATGATCGTGATGGCGATGTTTGTCTTTTGTATTCTGAAATTCTTTCTTACAAATCTGATACGCCGTCTGACGTTTGAAATCAATTACCGCCTCGGGGGTTAGGACCATGTCATATGTTTTCCTTTCCTCTTTAATTTTCCTCCAGGAGGAGGCCAGGTTCTTGAGAAAGTGTGACGCCGCATCTCTCCCGCAGTAATTCTGTTTGCAAACTACAGAGCCCGCTGAATCCAAGATGCAGAAGGCGTACGCCATGGCTCTGTGCTGATTGATAACGTGACTGTTGGATTCAGAGTCGTCAAGAATAGACTCAAAATCAAAAAAAGCCGTGTGCGATGGAGGGTATGTTTTACCGCTGTCAGTGAATTGCAGCACTGATTTTGAGGTGGGGAATACAAGTTTCTGCTGAATCTGACAACTGGCTTCATGTTTCTCAAGGTCGGCTTTGTCAAAATATCCAGTCAAGCAGTTTTTGCAATATCTAGAGTACTGATTCAGCGTCTGGCCTTTTAAGCGCCGTTTATGACCTCTCATAAATGCTGGCATGAATTTTGCGAAATCTTTTATGAGGGCAAAATGTTGCCCATCCAGTAATAATAAAGCAACATATGTCCCACTAGCTGCACCTTTCCGGGTTATATAAATCTCGTGCCTAGTCCCACCCCAACTATTTCCGCTCTTCCGACGCATTCTTTGGCGCTCCTCCTCCTCCTCCTCCTCCTCCTCCTCATCATCATCATCATCATCATCATCATCATCAATGGGGGCTACTGCGTACACATAAATGGAGAGCTTATTCATCCGCTCGATTAGCGCAATATCTTCCCACGCTAGAGGGAAGTCTATATCTGGCACAGTCACTAATTTCTTGCATTGTCTCAGTGTTTTTGTTTTGCGAGGAAGGTCCTGAATTTTAGGATCTTTTTCCAAAAGAGCGCGAGCCGCGAGACATTGCACAAGACAGTAACCCTCCTCGCCCGAAGGGTTAAAAATGGTGCGAGCTCCCCGGAAGCCCAATGGTTTATTGACGTGTATGACTATCGCCGCTCGATGACCTGTTCTACCTAAGATTACTTTAAACATGTCAATTTCCAGTATCATGAAACCCGAGCCTTCTACTTCATTCAAATGTCTCTCCAAGCGTTCCGCCATGTACTGGACTACGTTTTCTACAAAACGCGGTACCTCGCCTTGGGTAATGAGCTCTGATGGAAAAACCATATAAAACGGACTAATATCCTCTTCCTCGCCCAATCTCACAAGTTGGATTCGCATTTCAGCATACGCCCTGACTTGGGGGGGAGGATGATCCATGGCTTCTATCTCATCACGTAATATTTGAATAAATTCTACTCTGTTGTTTCTAAGAAAGCTCTGTGGATTGCTAGCGTCATCTGGAGGTATACTAAACTCTAAATAAAGTAAATCGCCCTCAAAGGCGTATTCCCTTCTGATGACTTCTGCGCGCTGTCTCTCAACATTATCTTCATCAGCGGGTGGTGTGTCACTATCAATATTGCCGTCACCAACGCTCCCTTCCTCCTCCTCGCTGGCAGCGGGACACCCACTTCCACCCCCGCGTTGTTGGCTGACCTCATCTTTGCTTGCAGCTGGACAGGCGTCTCCACTCCCACGTTGCTGGGCGTCAGCCTCCACCCTCTTTTCCCCCTCCGCCCTTTCTCTGACAGGGGTATGCACGGCAAACCCCCTGTCATCATCATCATCATCATCATTAATAGCATTGTCGCTACAATCTTCGCCCTCCTCCTCCTCTTCCTTCTCTTCCTCCTCCTCTCCGTCCCATTCTCCGCCGCTGCTGATAGTAATGTCAGCGAATTTATCTAGCTCCTCCTTTCTCTTTTCATCGAAACTCAAGCAAACATCATCATCCATCTCCTCCTCCTCCTCCTCCTCCTCCTCCTCCTCCTCCTCCCCGTCCGCCTCCGCCTCCGCCTCCTCCTCCCAGTCCTCCTCCCCGTCCTCCTCCTCCTCCTCCTCCTCCTCCTCCTCCTCCTCCTCCTCCTCCTCCTCCTCCTCCCCGTCCTCCTCCTCCTCCTCCCCGTCCTCCTCCTCCTCCTCCTCCTCCTCCTCCTCCTCCTCCTCCTCCTTCTCCTCCTCCTCGCCACTGTTGATAATAATTCCCATGAGTTTATCTATCTCTTCATCGAAACTCAAACAATTACCGTCCATATCCTCCTCTCCTTCGCCACTGCTGTTAATAATGTCCATGAGTTTATCTACCTCCTCATTTATCTCTTTTTTGAAACTCAAACAATTATCTTTACTATCGCCGGTATCTTTTTTTTTTTTTTTTTTGAGTTCATTTATATAAAATATACACAAATCATGCGGATTTTTTTCAAGCTCATGTATATAAAATATGCGCAAATCACACGGACGTCTCCCCACACACCCCTTTTCAGACCTCAGCCGCCGCCGCCGTTCGCGAGGGATCGGGGTAGGGGCTAAGCAGCGCTCACGCTAGCCCAAACACATACCCATGTTTCACCGGGGGGCGTCAATGGTCGCTGGAGGGAGGCACGCCCCGGCATGGCGTGAAAGATAGTGGTGGCTCCCCAGCACGGAGCGAAGGGCGCCCTTAACCGATCCCGGCAGGAGGGCGATGCTCAGCGCGTAGCACACCCTTTTGGTCGGTTTGACTGACTGTCGTCCAATTTTCATATATAAAATACGGTCGTGGGAAATCGGAGGCGTGTATACGCCGCTTAAATCACACCGATAGCGCACGTTCCCCACGCTCTTTTTTCATAGACGAAACGGTTATGTATATACACCACTTTACTCACGCTCGTGTCTCCCTTCGCTTCGATTGTCGCAGATGGACTGAAAAGAGGTGCAAGGGACGGCGTGGCGTGGTGGTCGCTGCTCGGAGGCAATAAATAACTCGGTCACCAAGCCGAGGCCTTGCTTCCGCTGTCCTACTTTTTTTTTTTTTTTTTTTCCCGTTCTCGCTCCTCTCTCTCTTTCCTTATAAGTTTATAAACTATACTTTTCACAGACTCATTCATGATAAAATGAGCAACTTTTCTTCAATAAATTTCCCTGGGTGGAGGGAGGTGGGGGAATGGTAGCCACAGGCCTCCGCCCAACAAGCCGACGCTCACATAAGGGTGGGTATAGAAGGGGGGTAGGGGGGAGACATGGTGGCGTGGGCACGCCGGAAAGGCGTAGGGGACCAAGCCGCATGCACACCAGTTTTTTTTTTTTGTTTCCCGCCCAAACACGTATGTCGTGCTCCAAAACTCGAGTCTTAAGTCCACCCGGCAGGAGGGTGACGCCCCGACACGGTGCGAAAGGACGCCCCTAACCGATCCCCCGGCAGGAGGGCGACGCCCCGGCACGGCGCGAAAGGACGCCCCTAACCGATCCCCGGCACTGGGGCGAAAGGACGCCCCGGCACGGTGCGAAAGGACGCCCCTAACCGATCCCCCGGCAGGAGGGTGACGCCCCGGTACGGTGCGAAAGGAGGCCCCTAGCCGATCCCCCGGCACTGGGGCGAAAGGACGCCCCGGCACGGTGCGAAAGGACGCCCCTAACCGATCCCCCGAATAAGTCACCGCTCGCGCTAACCGATCCCCGGCAGGAGGGCGACGCCCCGGCACGGCGCGAAGGGACGCCCCTAACCAATCCCCGGCAGGAGGGTGACGCTCAGGCCTCCGGGGGGTAGGGGGAGACACGATGGCGTGGAAGGTGGTGGGGTTTGGGGTGGGGGTGGGGTTGGGGGGATGGGGGGGGGGGGTTGGGGGGGGAATGGTCACTTTGGGTAGCTTTATGACCACTCCCCGGTTGGGTAGTGGGGAGGTCCCCTCGGCGGCTGGCTGCCCGCGCGGCTGGCTGCCCCGGCCGACAAATTCAACGTATAAAATTTTTCGACGTCATTTCTGGTGCTAATTCTTGATCATGTTTGCGAATTTTTTTGGTCCCGTCACTGTCACCAATACCTACTACTGCGTATTTGTAGATGTTGCGTAGTGTAAACGACATTGGTGTGTTGGTGTGTGTGGTGTATAATGTGTGTGTAAAGAGTGTGGCAGGATATTGACGAACAGTTGGAAATTAGCAATTAATTGTAAACATAAATAATGAAGACAGAACGAAAAAAAACATATTGACAATAACAAATTTTGTGCTGCCGCACCACATTTTCTCTCAGTCATCGAGGGGAGAACGCGCGTCCGCTTGTAGGGGTGACTGCTACACAGGCCAGTCTGCAAACCAATAGTCCTTGCAGGAATCCCACGGAGTCGCAGGAGATCCCAGAGTGCCTCGCGATGCACCGTGTCAAACGCCTTCTTGAGATCGACATGCGCTGCTAGCATCCCCTGTCGAAACTCGCGTCGGCGCTCCACCAGTACGCAAAGCACTAGGATACGGTGAGTTGTTGATTTACCAGGCGTGAACCCACACTGTTCAGATCTCTGCAGCTTCAGCAGCTGGCTGCGGATTCGCATCAGCAATAGATGGGCAAGCAACTTGCCTGGCACACTGAGCAGTGTAATACCACGGGAGTTGTTTCAGTCTTGGCGGTCCCCTTTCCTTTTCCAGATAGGGACGAGAAGCCCCCTCTTCTAGTCAGGAGGAATGGTACCGGACTGCCATACGGCAGTCAAGACCGCATGCAAGCCGCGGATCATGGCCTTACCTCCAGCTTTGAACAGCTCCGCACCGATGTTACAGATGCCAGGTGCCTTTCCACCCCTCAACTTTGCCACAGCCTCACTGACGTTGGCCAAAGAGGGCGGGCTTTCGCCGATGGGTGCATCAGCATCCGCCACCTGCAACCCAGCAACTAGAAGCTGCCCACTTGGAGGGTCCGCCATGTACAACTGCTCACTAATAATGGCGCCACTATAAACAATTGCCTGCACCTTGGCAGGCTTGGGCCGACCATCAGACCCCTAAAAAATAGCCTACCGGTGCTATAGGCCATATGTAAAACAAACAAAAAAATACTCAGCTCAACAAGCCCTCTGCCCATCCATGTCCGACACGAGGCAGCCATCAGCTGTTCGAATAACGCTCACCTGAGAGGGAGACTTGGAGCGGAGCTTCTTCAGGGCTCGGTAAGCAGGTCGGAGGTCATTCGCATTTAATTGGCCCTCGACTTCCTCAGCGAGACACCTGACATACCTCTCTTTGTCTCTCTTCAAAATAGCTCTAGTCCTACGCGACAGAGACTTGTATTGGTCCCGGTTCCCAGCAAGTCTGGCAGCGCGAGTCTCCTCAATATTCTCCTGCGTCTCCACCGAGGCAAAGCCACTCCTAGAGCTCGGGCGCTCCCCCAGTGCACTCCTTGGCAGCTTGAAGAGTCTCACGTTTGAAAGTATCCCACAGTACTACAGGGTCCTCAAGGGTGCTGAGCACATTGAACCAATTTGAGATTGTCCCTGCATACTCCTGAGCACATGCCAGGTCCTACAGCCTCTCGAGATGGAACACAACATTGTTGCATCTCGAGATTCTTCTTGATCTGACATGAAGCTTGAGTGTTGCAACAACAAGCCTATGGTCAGTTGCAAAGAACTCAGCACTCCGGTTAACCCTGCAGTTCTGAAGGATCCTCCAGTGAGTACTTGCGAGGATGTGGCCAATCTCCTCAGCTACTCCTCCGGCATTGTTATACCAAGTCCAACGGTGCAGCTCTGGTCTCTGGTACTATCGGCCCCAGTCGGCACGGGCCCACCAAACTCCCGCCCAAGAAAAAATCGGCAGCACCGCAGTCTCTCCCCTCGTCCCAAGAGACCAACGAGTGATCACTGTCATCCCTAATTAGCCCCTCTCTCTCTCTCTCTCTCTCTCTCTCTCTCTCTCTCTCTCTCTCTCTCTCTCTCTGAATATATATTTACATTCCTAACATAATCAATGTTATTATTATTATTATTATTATTATTATTGTTGTTATTATTATTAATATAATTATTATTATTATTATTATTATTATTATTATTATTATTATTATTATTATTATTATTATTATTATTACTATTATTATTAATATTATTATTATCAACAATATGAATTCGTTAGCTATCGATTTTTAATAAGGAAGTTGTCTTGCAAAATTTTCCTAGATTGATATTTCACATTCCAAGTGAATATACCCTCCATCCCTTTCTGATATCAATAGAGGCTTATGCCCGCCCACACCTACTACTACTACTAATATTAATAATAATAATAATACAAAATATAGTAATGATAATAATAATAATAATAATAATAATAATAATAATAATAATAATAATTATAATAATTATAACAATAATAACAATAATATTAATATTAATAATAATGATAATAATAATAATAATAATAATAATAATAATAATAATAATAATAATAATAATGATAATAATAATAATAATCTCATAAATGAGAACAAGGTATCAAAATATATGATATAATTCATAAAAAATTGATAAGTAACAACAAGAACTATTGACTAAAATATAAAAAAAAGTTTTGGTCACCATTATCATTATTATTATTATTATTTTTTTTTAATTCATTTTATTGTAAATAGTTATTATAATATCTTTATATTAACAACTATTATTATCTTTATTATTATTGTTATTATTGTTATCATTATTATTATTATTATTATTATTATTATTATTATTATTATTACTATTATTATTTTTTATTATTAGTATTATAATTATTGTTATTATTATTCCATTATTATTATTATTATCATTATTATTAAGATTATTATTTTACAAATATAATTATCATTATTATTATTAATATTATTATGATGGTGATAAATATAATGAAATGATGATAATGATAATGATGGTATTCTACTGCTGTTATTACTCGTCAGCTCTCGAGTTTTAATAAGGAAGATGTTTTGCAAAAACACACACACACACACACACACACACACACACACACACACACACACACACACATTATTATTATTATTTTTATTGTGTGTGTGTAGACGCAAAAGCAGACAGGAAGGGGAGGGATTACCGGCTGGACAAGGAAGAGGAGGGAAGAAGGGAGAAGGGAGAGTGGGGACAAGACAGAAAGAAATGAGTGGTGATAGCAAGGGATGGTGATCATTCGAGAGAGAGAGAGAGAGAGAGAGAGAGAGAGAGAGAGAGAGAGAGAGAGAGAGAGAGAGAGAGAGAGAGAGAGAGAGAAGAGGGGCTAATTAGGGATGAGTGGTCAGTCGTTGGTCTCTTTGGACGAGGGGAGAGAGTGTGTTGGTGCCGATTCCTTCTTGGCTGGGAGTTTGGTGTGCCCGTGCCGACTGGGACCGATAGTACCAGGAACCCGCAATTCACAACCTTCTGGA
This sequence comes from Eriocheir sinensis, assembly GCF_024679095.1. Lineage (NCBI taxonomy): Eukaryota > Metazoa > Arthropoda > Malacostraca > Decapoda > Varunidae > Eriocheir > Eriocheir sinensis. The sequence continues at coordinate 3,278,863 of NC_066520.1, forward strand.
TCTTGCAAAATTCAGGAGGAGAGAGCTGTTGATGTTCCTGGTACCAGAACCATGGGGACCCACACATAGCTCGCAGCCAACCCTGTCAGTGCCAGTGGTAGCACTGAAGTCGCCCAAGACAATGAGTGTGTCCCGGGGAGGACAGTGGTCTAATACGGAGCCCAGTTTGACGTAGAATATCTCCTTTTCTTCCATTTTACACACCTCGGTAAGCGTACACTACAGTAAGAGACATGACTACTATAGAGTGGAAAAGATTTCTCGAAATCAGTTCAAATCGCCTTAATATGATAAATTCATGAGTATTTAAGTGTCCAGCCACGTGCGTTCTGATCGACTGGCCCTTTAAACTTTTAAAGAGACAGATTTTTATACGCATACCACCATTTTGATGGATGACTTATCAAATTTAAGGTATGAATAAATATAAAATGTCAAAACACAAAATAACTTATTTTCAAGATATTTCACCTCCTCAAATGAATAGGCAATGAACTTGAATGAATACTGAATAGCTGCTGATTGAAGGAACTCATAAATAAACTGACGATCTATCTTATTACACGTTTCTCTCCAAAAATCTGTCTTTCTGTCACTCCCTTTCTGTTCTCTCTCTCTCTCTCTCTCTCTCTCTCTCTCTCTCTCTCTCTCATATATTGATTGGATGTCACTCTCCGGCATAGAAGCCGAGTCACATAGCATGCTTGAATTTATAGATGTACCACACTCAAAAAACTATCGTTACACATTCAGCACGATACAAACTGACACCAAAGACGAAGCCATTGAGAACAGGCTACTCATGTTTGTATCACTGCGTGTATTGGATGTGGGTTCACTTGCCTGAACCAAGTGAGCGGGACTCGTAAATGAAGCAGTAGAATTTGAACTGGCACAGTAACGCTTCATGAAGCACACAGGTGGAGTCTTAGTCGAAGTTAATTGATCTGTGTTTTATGTAGCTATAATACTGTAGTGTTTGGGATGATGAAATTATGCTTTAATTAACACCTCACACACAAGTGGAGGGTAAAAATTTCGTCCATTTAGGAGACAATATGATAAACACCTTGTGGTGATGAGTCACTCAGGATTCGGATATCAGAGTGAATCCCACTGACTGATCGCCACATACGGCTCCACTGAGCCTAGGAGGTTACGTAAAACTTAGTTAACTCTTATGATAGATTTATAATGGTTTATAAACTTGACTTATTACCCAAATGGTAAGATAACGTTGGCATTGGTTTCACTAGTATAGCATGCACTACTCGAGTCACGGTATTCGCTTGTCTCGAAACAATCAAGGAATGCACCCAAAAATATTAATTCTCTAATAATTCTCGGGGAGCCATTATACCAACATGTTAGACAAATTGCATGCAAGCTATTTAATAACTTACTCTTCTCTAGAGACGGCTAATTTCGGCAATTCAAAACGCCGGCGCCAAACTCCTTATTCGTCAACTTAAAAAGCGCGCAAAGTTCCTACTTTTATTAGGCAATGAGGCAGCACAAAAGAGAAGGGTAGACCAGGAGGAGATTGAAACAACATGTAGAAGTCCATGCAACTCTGTTTAAACTTTGTCTTTCTAACCAGCAATGCTTTTAGCGTTGCAATTTGAAGTTTTTTTTTTTTCAAATGTCCAGAACTTGTTCATGAAAGAAAAGACACGTTCAGTGGAAGCATTAGTTCCAGGATGGCACATTATGAACTGAACTATATCTGACATACGTTGATGGTTGTTTTTGTCTTTGACATGGGAGAATACTTCTACCCACCGCTGTTACATATATCACAATAGCATTATTGTTTTATAATTTGTGAATATAAAGCACAAGTGGCACTTAAATCAATCCGTTAATATTATGATGATATCTGGTATCTCAGTGTCTCCCTTCCTCGCTATCCCTCCCATACGGGGTCCTGTCCTGCTCCTCCCAGGAGAGCTGAGGTGGTAGGGTCGATCGCACTCTTACCAACCCTGCAGAGATTACCTGGTTGCTCAGTGTGAAATTCGTCGGACCCCACTGTAACGATAGTTTTTTGAGTGTGTGTATCATTACCTAAATCAAATGGTTACTGAACCAACTCGACTAAATAACACGCTGGACCATGTTATAGTAAGTCTAGATAATCTAGTCAATAACGTTACGGTAGGAAAACATATTGTTTCTTGCGATCAAAAATTAGTGCACGTCGACATTAAAACTCAAATAAAAGTGAATGAAAGCAAAGGATTGGTGCCCTACTCCTGAAGTGCAAATTTCGTAGAAATTCGACGTAAACTGACAGAAATGCAACTATCAGATGATTTCATATATATATATATATATATATATATATATATATATATATATATATATATATATATATATATATATATATATATATATATATATATATATATATATATATATATATATATATATATATATATATAAACAGTAAAACTCTTATAACTCGGCACTGTATAACTCGGAATTTGATATAACTCAGCAATGCAACGAAATATTCATTAAAAAAAATCGAATTCAAACAAATAACGAAAAAAAAAATGCCTCTCACATTAAATAGAAAGTGTATCCACACTTGGGCCACCTGATCTCACTCTCCAGCACTCTCTGATTTATCTTGGTAAGCTGCCGAATTATCTCCATATCTTGTGGTTTACACTCGTCAAGGCTTGCTCGCGCTATTCCTGTATTAAAAACATGTCCCCTCATTCTCCCTGCTCGTTCCTCAAACACCCACGTGTTGTCTGCTTGAACTACATGACTACAGCATCCCCTTAATTTGCATGTGTTAATTTAAGCTTTGACTATTGCTGTGTAGTGTAATGTTTTTAAAAGTTTGTCGTATATGCAATAGGGGGGAAGGGGAATGAGAGATTTGTATAACTCGGAGTATTGAATAACTCGGCAAAGCTGGGAGCCTCAATCATGCCGAGTTATAAAGGTTTTACTGTATATATATATATATATATATATATATATATATATATATATATATATATATATATATATATATATATATATATATATATATATATATATATATATATATATATATATAATGTTTGTACTAGTTAAACGGTAAACAGAAAAATGTTCGTACTGTTATCGTGTAAAAGAGTTATATTTTTCCCCTCTTCTAGAGATCAACACTCCAACGTTGGCGTCAGTCATCAATGAGATCCTGCAAAGCTGGATTTGGGAACAGACATCGGAGTTACCCGTGAAGAGAAGCGGGACTGATTCTCCAGGAGTAAGTCAAACGCAAATTTACTTACCCACACCCACACCCATACCCACCCATCCACACCCACACCCATACCCACCCATCCACACCCAAACGCACCCTCCCACCAACACTCACACACACACACACACACACACACACACACACACAAACACACAGCTTGGTAGTGCAGCGGTAAGTACACTCGTCTCACAACCGAGATGTCCCGGGTTCGATTCCCGTGGGAATTGGTGACTGATATAGAGTCCCCTTGATTTTTCTCCCTTTCTTCCCACAGTACATGGGTACCGGGTGTCAGTCGGGGCTGTGTACCGCCTTTCAGATATGTTGGTGGGTATGAGGTTCCAAAGGTTTCCAGAGATCCGACACTAGAGCTTCATAAGCTCATTTGAGGCGTGTACTGGCTGGGATCACGAGTTCAGAGAGTGATTAGACCATGGTGAATTACACACACACACACACACACACACACACACACACACACACACACTACGGGGCTCCGTAGTTTTTTTCTTTTTATAGCAATGGAAGCAGTTAAAGGGCAACAAAACAGGAAACAAACAACCCCTCTAAGTGCTGTTCCAGCAAAAATATGTTAGTACAAGAGATCAGAAAGCAAGGGTTAAGTTTGGTACGGTGTCTTTATACTCCCCTTTTGAAGGAGCTCAAGTCATAGGCAGGAGGCAATGCAGATGAAGGATGTTTGTTCAAGATTTATCAGCAAAAGGGATGAAAGCTTGAAGATGTTGGTCAACTTTTGCATAGGGATTTGGATAGAATAGGTATGTGCAAGAGTACAAGGTCGTTTGCTGCGGGGTGTGGAAGGTGGAGACATGCTCTTAGCAAGTTCCGAAGAGTAGTCAGCATGAAATATCAATAGAAGATAAAGAAAAGCAAAACTGTGGCCGGCTGAAGAGGAAGAATACTGTCAGTAAGAGCAGGATATTTGATGAGACGAAGAGCCTTGGACACATGTCTGTTCAAAAGGGATGTGTGGGTGGAATCCTCCCACGCATGAGATGCATACTCTATACGAGGGCGAACAAGGTCCCTGTATTTGGATATAATTTGGGAGTCTCAAAAAACTGGTGGGGACAATACAGAACCCTTAACGACGAGAAAGATGATTTAGCAAAAGAGGAGATATGAAGTTTCCAATTGAGATTTTGAGTTAAGGATATAATGAGAATGTTGGTTATAGAAGGATGGGACAGGTGAGTGTTATCAAAGAAAGGGGTCCTTCACTGAGCTCGACCTGCCTTCTGGTGACCCTCGTGGAATTACCAAAACAATTATGAGTGCGAACTTTGTCGAATATTTTTTTTACTTACAATTTTTTCGTTAGTATATAGAAATCATATGTTTTTCTCATAGCTACGGTATAGAGACACTTATCTTAGTAGTAGTATTTAAGAAACGGGGAAATGCAAGAAATAGAAAATTAAGATATATGTTTTTTTCACACAAACAATCGTCACATGCTATTATGTTGTTCTTTTTATAGTTCAATATAGTGAATGTAATATTAAAAGTTGCTAAAGGTGTATGCATTATGATTTAAATTAGAAATATGAAATAAGTTTAGTACTTGCTGCCGGCAGCGTACGATATGTTTTACATCAGTGTTAAAAACCTCCCGTGATTGGAGAGGCAGAGGAATGCATCGTGTGTCAGGCATGGAAGTGCCAGCCGGAGGAATGTTGAGTGGCAAAATTTTAAACATTTTCAACCTCTACTTCTAGGAAATTGAAAGCATGATACCATGGTGGACTAGTTTGACTTCTCTTTTCTTGCATGAAATAAATATTTACCCCCGAGTCCGTATTGATGCATTCCTATTAACCACGGGATGGAGTGTTGTAGGATATATCGATGAATGCTCTTATTTTGCTAACAATGTTCATTATAACGACATGAATAAGGTACAGCACTCAGACTTTTTGGTGCGAACATGATAGTGACCATTACAACCCTGATATGTTGCTAGTTTGGCACAGAAAATGTCAATTAAGCCTCGCTGGACCCTAGCTGACCGCAGGTATGTCTCTGGCAGAGGCTCCAGTAGGGTCACCAGATGGCAGGTCGAGCTCAATGAAGGACCCTTCTGGGCTCTGTCGAGTTGAAAAGTGGATAATGAAGTTTTTGTGGTATTGATTAATTTCTTTCAACTCCATTCTAAAATGATAGCAAGGTTAGATATTAAGTGTCCTGTAGCATCCAGCCTCGAATCCTATCATTCCTGTCGGGAGCATCCTGTAGTGTAAGATGCTGAGTAATACAGAGTTGAGTCATCGCCGTAGGAGTGGATAAAACAGTTTGTTTGGGAAAGAAAATCATAAATGAACAACAGAAAGAGTGGGGTATAGAACAGAACCCTGCAGAACACCACTGTTGACAGGCTTAGAGGTAGTAAAGTGACCGTCTACCACACCAGAGATAAGACAGCCTGAAAAGAATTTGGAGATAAAAGTACAGAGAGAGGGATAAAATCATACACAGAGTGTCCACCGGATGTTAAACCTGGGGTTGGTTCGGCGAGCTTGTGCCTTGTTTGCACCACACTTGCGGTTCCCGAGAAAAGAGGCTGCATGGTTATGTTCTTGGTAGGGATGTTCTCCCGCCCCGACTACTAAAAATAGTGGATGTTTGTTTGAAGTTCACTCTCCCACGCCCCCACCCACCAGTGATCCCTACAGGGGAAGGCTTGTTGGGCTTATAAATACAACTCCAGGGGTAGCAGGAGAGTATGCGTAGCTACCACCTAACATAGTGGTGGCCGCTTTGGTCGTTGTTACGCAGACTTGCCGATTGAACTCTCCAAGGAAGGAAAGGCCCCCAGTCTTTGTTGGAATAAGGGACCCGAGAAATGTGTTGCTAGCCGCATGCCTGTTATTAAAATTCTTAAGATTGATGTTTTCTGTACCCTCTCTGGCCTCCATCCTCAGAAGGCTTATGGACCCGATGGAGTACCTCCAATTTCCTTAAGATATGTGCTACAGTGCTAAAACCTTACCTGGTCAAACCTTTTCGTTTCTGACTATCAACATCTATCCTTCATTTCTGCTGGAAGTACGCCTACGTTACAACCTATACCTAAGGAGGGTGACCGCTCTAATCCTTCAAACTACCGTCCTATAGTTTTGCTCTCTTTTCTTTCTAAAGCCTTTGAAGCACTTTTTAACAGGAAAGTTCGTGGGCACCTATCAACTTTTGAGCTTTTCTTTGATCGCCAGTAAAGAATTCCGCAAGGGGCGTGCTACTGGTGATCTTGCTTTCTTAAAAGACTTTTGGCCATCCTCTTTTAACTTCTTTGGTGAGACTTTTGCTGTTACCGTAGACATCTCGAAATCTTTTGACAGAGTTTGGCTCAAGTTTTTGCTCTCTGGCTTCTATGACTCTAGCACCAGAAACGTAAAAGTTCTTTCCTCCTGAATTTTGCAAAGTACAAAAGTTGAGGATTGCTGGCTCCTGGTTCCAGAGACGCTACCGTCCTATAGTTTTGCTCTCTTTTCTTTCTAAAGCCTTTGAAGCACTTTTTAACAGGAAAGTTCGTGGGCACCTATCAACTTTTGAGCTTTTCTTTGATCGCCAGTACGGATTCCGCAAGGGGCGTGCTACTGGTGATCTTGTTGGTGGTAGCGAGTGTTCTAAGTGCTAATCGGTTCACGGATAGAGAAAATCATATCCGCCAGGGTTACTTTATTGGACAGAACTTACACACCTCATCACGACAAGGACAACACATAGGATAGGTGTTTCTTTGTGTATGCTTTTGTGTGAATGTTGTTTGTGTAGGTTAACATTTAAGTGTTGGTGTATGTGTGGAACAATGTGTAACAGTGGACAACAAGAGAACGTGGACGGACAGTCAAAGGTAAACGAATACAAGGAAAGTTAACGATGAAGACGCGACAAGACAGACTGACAGACACAGTGACGATGGACATTACATGAAAACACTGAGAATCGTAAGTCTCTCTTTGCAGCACCCCGTTTTCTTGTGTCACTGAGGGGAAGGAACACGCGATTCGAGCGGTGACTGCTACAGATATTCCCCCCCAGTGACTTCATAGAAGGAACGATATCTTCCTGGTGCGGAGTGGTGCAGATGGTGTTGTTTCGGCGACGGAGAGATGGGGCGCCTGGTCTGGGGCCAGTAGGTAAGCCGGCTTGACCCTGTCTACGGAGACCGCGTCCTGAGAACCCAGTCTGTCTATCGTGACAGTCTTTCTGGTCCGTCTCAGGACGCGGTAGGGTCCTTGGTAGGGCTGCTGCCAGGGCCGAGAGAATACAGGGTCCGCGCAAGGAGCCACCAAAAACTCCACCGGGCCGCGCAGGTCGTGACGTCACAGGGTGCGTGCAGGGAAGAGTCCGAGGTGGCTGCCGCGGCCAGTCTGGGTTCAACCGTGGCGGGGTGTGCGCCACTGTCATGCCAAAGCATGACAGTAAGACAGCAAAGAAAAACAAAAGGAAGATCCTGATTGGTCAGGATGAAAAGTTATGAGGACATAAGAATACTGATGAATTGTCTGTGAACTGTAATAGTATGCACTGATGTTGCTCCTAACATATTATTATGCCTTTTCCGAAGTATGCACCAGTGTTTTGTTACTTTTGATAGTGGTATCATTAAATGTGACCCCTAGTCCCCTACCACTTTCATATCCTTTGTGCAGTGAGAATGTCAACTGACAGCATATTCTCATAATATATACTGTAAAAAAGTATCAAGGTCATCAATAAGAATTTTATTACTTACAATATTAGTGTGGTAATATGCTGCTGCTTAGAGAGAGAGAGAGAGAGAGAGAGAGAGAGAGAGAGAGAGAGAGAGAGAGAGAGAGAGAGAGAGAGAGAGAGAGAGAGAGAGAGAGAGAGAGAGGGGGTGGGGAAAGAGCCACCCGCAACACATAAGCCTCAAAGTCGTCAGCAAGAACTGGATTACATACAATATTAGTGTGGTATTATGCTGCAGGTGAGAGAGAGAGAGAGATACCAGCCTGAGGGAGGGGAAGGGGGGGGGGGAGAGAGCCACCCGCAATACATAAGCCTCAAAGTCAGTCAGAATTGGATTACATACAATATTAGTGTGGTAATATGCTGCAGGTGAGAGAGAGAAGCCTGAGAGAGGGGTAGGGGGTAGGGGAGAGAGCAACCCGCACCCTGTGGGCCGCAGGTGAGAGAGAGAGAGAGAGAGAGAGAGAGAGAGAGAGAGAGAGAGAGAGAGAGAGAGAGAGGGGGAGGGGGTAGGGGAGAGAGCAACCCGCACTCTGTGACGTCACAGCTCTAGCCCCGCCCTCATCGGCTTAAGGTGCGCGTGCGTGGACCCTGTATTCTCTCGGCCCTGGCTGCTGCAAGGGCCGCCGAACGGCATCCACGCGCACGAAGACGTGGGTGCAGGTGTCGAGGTCCTGGTTGACGAAGGTCTTCTTCGGGGAAGAGCGAGGCTGCACCGGCTGGAGGCTCCTCATGGCACCTTTGAGGCGGGCGGCGAAGTCCTGGACGCCGCAGGGGGCGGTGTCAGGTGTGGGCGCCAGAAGTTCGCCTGGGAGCCGGAGGTTGGTGCCGTACACTAGTTCAGCCGAGGAGTGGTGCAGGTCTTCCTTCAGGGAGGACCTGATGCCGAGGAGGACCAAGGGAAGAGCCAGGGATCAGTTGTCGCGTTGGGTGGATGCCATGAGGGAGGATTTCAGCTGCCGATGGAAGCGCTCGACCATGCCGTTAGCCTGCGGGTGGTAACTTGACGTTCTGTAGCGGCGGATGCCAAGGAGGGTCATGACTTTGTTCCACACGTTAGCCTCGAACTGGCCGCCGCGGTCTGAGGTGAGGCTGAGAGGGACGCCGAACCTGGAGACCCAAGTAGCAATGAAGGCGTGGGCGACGGCGTCCGTAGTGATGTCAGCGATGGGGCCGGCCTCAGGCCAGCGTGTGAAACGATCCACGCAGGTGAGGATGTAGCGGTGGCCTGCGGAGGGCGGCAGGGGACCAACAAGGTCGATGTGGACATGGTCGAACCTCTCCGTGACGGGCGTGAAGGTGCCGGGTGGAGAGTGTGTGTGTCGCGTCACCTTGGCTTGGCAGTCAGTGCAGGTTTTGGTCCATAGTCTGACGTCTTTGTTAATTCCTCCCAAATGAAGCGGGACGTCATCAAGCGCTGCGAGGCTCGAATGCCAGGATGAGAGAGGTCGTGAAGCTGACGGAAGGCCTGGTAGCGGTGTCGCTGTGGCAGGTAGGGACGGATGGTGGCCGTAGAGACGTCAGCGTAGAGAGTGACCTTGGTGCCTGGGAGTGTGATTTTCTTCACTTTAAGCGCCGGGTTGTTCAGAAGCCTCTCCAGCTCTGCGTCGCCGGACTGATCGGCGGCTATGGCGGCGTAATCAAGTGAAGAGGACGTCACAGCGGTAATGTTGCGGAGAGGGCGTCAGCTGGAGCGTTGTCTGCACCTTTGATATACCGGATGTCAGTGGTGAACTGCGAGATGTAGTCCATGTGGCGGAGTTGACGTGGTGTATAAGAGTCTTTGTTCCTCAGGAAAGTTGTAGTGAGGGGCTTGTGGTCGGTGAACACGTGGAAACGCCGGCCTTCAATGAAGTAGCGGAAACGTTTGACAGCCTTGAAGATGGCGAGAAGTTCCCGGTCGTAAGCGCTGTACTTGGCTTCAGACTTGGAGAGCTTACGGGAGAAGAAGGCGATCGGCTTCCAGGCGTTGTCGACGAACTGTTGAAGGACAGCACCAGTCCCAGTGTCGGAGGCGTCTGTTGCAATCGAGATCTCCGCGTCATGGGCAGGGAAGGACAACATGACTGTGTCGCTGAGAGCCTTCTTAGCAGCGAGAAAGGCGGCGTCAGCGTTCGGAGTCCAGGCGAGAGTGACAGACTGGCCACGCTTGCAGGGCTTCACCATGGCGTAGAGGGGCTGGAGCATGAGAGAGCAGTGTGGGACGAAGCGGTTGTAGAAGTTAACCATACCCAGGAATTCCTTGAGTTGGCGCTGGGTGGACGGCTTCGGGAACTGCTGGATGGCTTCAGTCCTTGAGTTGAGTGGAGCGATGCCCTCTGGAGTAACAGTGTGGCCAAGGAAGGTGAGGGAAGTAACACCGAACTCAGACTTGTCCACGTTGATCTGTACTCCGTAGTCTTGCAAGCGGGTGAGGACTTGGTGAAGGTGCTGTTTGTGAGAGGCTTCATCCGGGCTAGCGATGAGTAGATCGTCTATGTAGGCGAAGCAGAAGGGTAAGCCGCGGAGAACTTCGTCGATGAAGCGTTGAAAGGTCTGGGCCGCATTCATGAGTCCAAACGGCATCCTGACGTATTCAAAGAGACCGAAGGGCGTGATGACGGCAGTCTTCGGTATGTCGTCAGGATGGACTGGAATCTGGTGAAAGGCCTTGACGAGGTCCACACGTGAAAAGATGGTGGAACCAGCAAGTTGAGACGAGAATTCCTGGATGTTTGGCACCGGGTATCTGTCCATCTTAGTGCGCGAGTTAAGGGCTCGGTAGTCTCCACAGGGACGTATGTCGCCGTTCTTCTTGGGGACGACGTGGAGGGCTGATGACCAGTTGCTGCTACTGGGCCGTACAATACCTTGACGCAACAGGGACTCGAACTCGGCCTTGGCTTGACGGTAGCGTTCAGGAGCTAAGCGACGGGCCTTGGCGTGTACTGGAGGTCCTGTAGTCTCTATGTGATGCGTAACGTGGTGCTTGACGGGCAGGCTGGCTGAATAGGGCTGTGTCAGCGTGGGAAAGGACTTGAGCAGGGCGGCGAACTGGTGGTCCTTGTGAACGACGGCAAGTTGCGAGCTGTCACCTGGTGCTGGTTGAGCATTGGAGAAGATGGAAGTGAGCGGGTCAACCAACCTCCGTCCTTTGACGTCGACTAAGAGGTTGAAGTGCCTTAGGAAGTCAGCTCCGAGGATTGCCTGCGAGACGTTCCCGACGTAGAAGGTCCATTCGAAGCAACGTCGTAGGTAAAGGTCCACTTGCATGGTGTGTCGCGAGTAGACAGGTATTTTGGTACCGTTGGCGGCGTACAGGTGCAAGAGTGGAGGTAGAGTTCGCTGACTGGCGGTTGCTGGGATTATACTGACATCAGCGCCGGTGTCAATCAGGAACTTTGTGTTGGAACGGCAATCATGAAGGTGGAGCAGCGCTGAGGGTTGATGACGAGCGCTATGCTGCACTAGTGCTCGTCCTGGAGTTTGACGCCTTGTAAGTGCACGGGGTGGTACACCTCGTAGCTTTCTCGCCGAAGTTGTTGTGGTACCAGCAGAGTCCTGGGCTTTTCGAACGGGAGCGGCGCCGACGTCGGTGAGGAGTGGGGGAGCGAGAGCGGCGGCGATCGAGCCGCTCCTCAAGAGAGGTGACTTTCGTCGCGAGCAGGGAGACTTGCTTGACGAGTTCGTCAAATTGAGTGGTCCTTTCGGAGACGACGGAAGACACTGAGGAAGTTAGCGGTCCAGGTAGAGTTGCCATGAATTCGTCTGCTAACTTGGCAATGGCGTCGGGCTTCAGGTCGTCCTTAACGCTGAAGAGGCTGCGCTGGACAGCAGGGGGCAGACGTTGGTAAAACAGCTGTTTGAACAAGTCTGGGTCGAAAGACTGGTACTTTTCGCCGAGCAGCTGCTTCATGCGGCGTAGGAGGTCCGTCGGTTTCTCATTACCCAACTCTTCTTTGGAGAGGAGTTCACGGAGGCGGGTGGCGACAGAAGACTGAAGGCGTTGGAGTAGGGCAGTCTTCAGGTCTTCATAGGCATGATCAGAGTTGTAGGCTGAGGCGATGACGTCAGAGACTTGTGGAAGGACGTCGGCGGGCAGGAGGCTAACAGCGTGAGTGTACTGAGTAAGGCTGTTAGTAATTTTGGCGGTCTTGAATCCGCACTCCAAAATCGAGAACCATATGGACGGGTCGTGTGAGCAGAAGGGCGGCGCTTTGAAGGACACCGCCGCCGCAGCGGAAGAGTTGTCGTCGTCAGACATGGTGAAGTTGAACGGTGTTGGCAAGGGCGCTGGCGTACAACGGGCCAGGAGCCACGGCAGTCCGTGAGTAGAACGAACTGCGTGTAGTATAGGCACTGGCGCGTGCTAGGGACCTCAGTGGCCCGGGGAGTGAACCAGTGTCCAAGAAAGCACTGTAAAACAACACTGTACACTTAGTGGGAACACTGTGACACTAACTGTTGCTGGGGACTTGCTGCACTGAACTGTTGCTGGACACACTGCACTGTACACATAGATCCACAAGTGTAGGATAATCCAAGAGGGCGGTGGTAGATCCAGGAGGCGGTGGTTAATCCAGGGGGCAGCTAGTAATCCCAGTGGGGTGTCACACTGTGTTTGCGTGTACACTGAGTCTGCGGTGTGTGGTGGCGTATACACTGTCTGTATGGCGTGTACAATGAGTCTGTGTGTGGCGTGTACACTGAGTGTGTGGCACTGTGTGTCTCAGTAATATGTCGCACTGTGTTTGAGTGTTCACTGAGTCTGTGTAGTGTGTCACACGATGTGCGTGTCTCAGTCGCCGGACCAGCAGAAAAGCAGGGAGGAGGAAGGGTGGGGGGGGTGCGGAGCGCCGGGAGAAGCACCATGGGGCACAAAAGATGCCTGAAGGGCGCTGAAGATGCCTGGAGGAGGCGCACAGAGGGAGCCTAGAAGAGGCGCACAGAGGGAACCTGAAAGAGGCGCACAGAGGGTGCCTGGAAGAGGCGCACAGAGGGTGCCTGGAAGAGGCGCACAGAGGGTGCCTGGAAGAGGCGCACAGAGGGTGCCTGGAAGAGGAGCACAGAGGGTGCCTGGAAGAGGCGCACAGAGGGTGCCTGGGGAAGGCACAGAGGGTGCCTGGGGAAGGCACAGAGGGTGCCTGGGGAAGGCGCAGAAGGCGCCTAGGGGAGGGCGGGGGAAAACCCTGAAGGTGGCAACTACGCCTATGGCGTAATGTTTCTCCCGACCTGAGTGCTCAGCCCCACGAACCCCGAATGGAGGTGAGGATTTTTGCCCCAGGAGAGGGCGGACGAATGGACAAGTTACCCTGCCCAGGTCCTCCACTCTAGGAGAGAGTGCCCTTAAAACGGCACCGGCTATAAGCCACCTTGAACCATAGCAACACTCCAGGGTCACCAATTGTTGGTGGTAGCGAGTGTTCTAAGTGCTAATCGGTTCACGGATAGAGAAAATCATATCCGCCAGGGTTACTTTATTGGACAGAACTTACACACCTCATCACGACAAGGACAACACATAGGATAGGTGTTTCTTTGTGTATGCTTTTGTGAGAATGTTGTTTGTGTAGGTTAACATTTAAGTGTTGGTGTATGTGTGGAACAATGTGTAACAGTGGACAACAAGAGAACGTGGACGGACAGTCAAAGGTAAACGAATACAAGGAAAGTTAACGATGAAGACGCGACAAGACAGACTGACAGACACAGTGACGATGGACATTACATGAAAACACTGAGAATCGTAAGTCTCTCTTTGCAGCACCCCGTTTTCTTGTGTCACTGAGGGGAAGGAACACGCGATTCGAGCGGTGACTGCTACAATCTTGCTTTCTTAAAAGACTTTTGGCCATCCTCTTTTAACTTCTTTGGTGAGACTTTTGCTGTTACCGTAGACATCTCGAAATCTTTTGACAGAGTTTGGCTCAAGTTTTTGCTCTCTGGCTTCTATGACTCTAGCACCAGAAACGTAAAAGTTCTTTCCTCCTGAATTTTGCAAAGTACAAAAGTTGAGGATCGCTTAAGTTTGCATACCAGTGCTGGCGGTGTGGCAAAAGAGATCGATCACATCATCGTTAGTACTCATTGGATGATCCCTCAGAACTGTGCTGAGTTCTTAGCAACCAGCCACAGACTTGTTGTTGCAACACAAAGATACGCATCTGGTCGAAGAAAAATCTCAAAATGCAGCTTTCCGGAGTTACATCGAAAAAGAAGGGCCGTGTTTGTGCTCAGGAGTGTGCAGAAGAAATGTGAAATCGATCTGAGGTGCTTGGTACTCTGGAGAGCACTCGTTGGGTACCTTTAAATGTGAAGCTGAATAGTGCACTGGAGAGTGTCCAAGGTCTAGGAGTGGAGTTGCCTTGCGGGAGACACTGGGGAATATAATGCTCTGAGGCTGGCTGAAGTTTCGGACCGATACAAGAGTCTGTCACGAAGGACTAGAACTATTCTCAGAAGGGATATGGAGAGGTATGTGTGAAGTAAAGCTTCGCTTTACTTCACACTTCAGACGGGTACTATTCGAACGGTTAATGGGCAGACAGTATCAGATGCGGAGGGGTACCGGGATCGTTGGGCCGAGTACTTTAATCAGGTATACATGGGCAGGCCTCTCAACCGACAGCTCCCTTTGGCTATTTTACAGAGAGCGGTTGCTGATCTACCAAACGGCGAGATTCAACCCTATTTACGAAGGTGAGAAAGGCTGTGAGAAAGTTGAAGGATGGAAAGGCAGGTGGGAACTATAACATCAATGCGGAGATGCTAAAAGCCGGAATGAAGTTATGATCCGTGGGTTGCATGGAGTGTTATCTGCTGTGTGGCATTTCGATGACATTTCTCCTGACTGGAAATGAAAGCTGGCTGTCCCTATCTGCAACAACACAGAGGTATTACACTGCTCAGTGGGCCGAACAAAGTGTTCACTCATCTGTTGCTGATGCGAGTTCGACCTTAGAAATCCGGATATACGCCCGGCAAACCAACACTGGACCGGATCCCAGCACTTCATGTGGATCGCCAATGAAAGTTTCGACAGGGGCTACTCACAGCCTATGTAAATCTCAAACAGGCATCGTGAGGCACTTGGGGATATTCTGCTGATTCGTGGGATTCCTCCAACGATTAACGACCCGATGATTGGCCCTTACTCTGAGACTGAGAGTGCTGTGAAGTGTCGGGGAGGCGTTTCCGGTTTCTTCCCTGTTAATTCAGGAGTGAGGCAGGGGTCCGTCTTTGCTCCATCATTTTTCACCACTTGCACTGACGGGGTATTGATCAAAGTTGTTGCGGAGCATCTCTTCGCAACATCATGGTCACTGATTTTATTTTTGCTGATGAATCATATATACACTTCGAGGAATAGCTGGAGGTTCTGGTGATGACTCGAGGTACTTCTTGAGGAAGTGAAGTCACAGGGTCTGAAGGTTTCCTGGGTTAAAACCAAGGTCCCGTCGTTTGAAGGCTTGATGGATGACACAGTTCAGTCTGTTCATGCATGGGGTGAGGACGCCGAGGTCATCAAATGTTTCATAATGGTGGGTCTAAACAGGAAGTCACTCGAGAGATTGGCCTGGCCCATGCTGTTATGAACTCGCTCATAACGATACATATATATATATATATATATATATATATATATATATATATATATATATATATATATATATATATATATATATATATATAGCGGTGGCTGAATGGTTAGCGTGACGGCCCCGCGTTCAGGAGCTCCAGGAGGGACGCGGGTTCGAATCCTGGCCGCCGCACAGTTGAGGTTTTTCAGTCACCACCGAGTGGCCTAAGACTACCCACATGCTGGCCTGAAGACCACCCATCAACCTGGGCTCTAGATAACCTCTCCAAAGAGAGCCTCAAAGATGAGTTCCGGGGGGCAGCATGAGCTAACACAAGATGGCGCCACTATAAACACTCGCCTGAGCCAGAACGGGCTGGGCCGACCATGAGGCCCCACCGGGAAGAAGCCTTGGGCCGACCATCAGGACCCACCGGGAAGAAACCTACCGGCGCAATAGGCCGCGACGTAAAAAATAAAAAATAAAATAAATAAATATATATATATATATATATATATATATATATATATATATATATATATATATATATATATATATATATATATATATATATATATATATATATAGCTCAAGGCAACAAAAAGAGTGTAGAAAAAGCCGCTACTTGCCGCTCCCACAACAGACAAAAGTAAAGTGGCCAAAGAGAGGTCAATTTCGGGTGGAGAGGGTTGTTCCAGAGTTTACCAGTGTAAGGGATGAAAGAGTGAAGATGCTGGTTAACTCTTGCATAATGGGGTTTGGACAGTATAGGGATGAGCTAGAGTGGAAAGTCGAGTGCAGCGGGGCGGCGGGAGAGGGGAAGGTATGCAGTTAGCAAGTTCAGAAGAGCAGTCAGCGTGAAAATATCGATAGAAGATAGAAAGAGAGGCAACATGGCGGCGGAATTTAAGAGGTAGAAGACTATCAGTAAGAGGAGGAGAGCTGATGAGACGAAGAGCCTTAGACTCCACTCTGTCCAGGAGAGCTGTGTGAGTGGAGCGCCCCCACACTTGAGATGCATACTCCATACGAGGGCGGAAGAGACCCTTATAAAAAATATTATATGGAAAGCATCTGTGCCGGGGAGAAGAACTGGCGGAGACGATACAGAACGCCCAACCTCGAGGAAGTTGATACATATACATATACATATATTTAAATAAATGCTACCTATAGCGCCAGTAGGCTTTCTTGAGGGGTCTTTTGGACGACCCCAGCTCGTTAGTGGTGCAGACGAGTTTTATTTACAGTGGCTGCCGTGATGTATTACTCTTGCTTGGCCAATGCTGCCTCTCGATACTCCTTTTGACCTGAGTCGCTGAAGTAAGGGTTGACCGAGGATCTGGGTATCATGTGGGTAATCTATTGCTATTCGGCGATTGTTGAAAATTAGGTCCTTCACTGAACACACCTGCCATCTAGTGACCCTGGTGGAACTACCAAAAATAAATATGTTTGCAGCGTACGTTCAAATAATTTTTCTTACTAGTTTTTTGCTATTATTTAGAAATCACATATTTTTCACATAGCTAAGGTATAGAGACACTTGACATACTAGTGGTATTAAAGAAACGGGGAAATGCAGGCAATAGGAAATTTAAATATATTTTTCCCACATAAACAATCGTCACATGCTCTATATTGTTCCTTTAAAGTTCCATATAGTGAATGTAATATTATAAGATGCTAAAGATATATGTATTACGATTTAAATAAAGAAAAAAATAAATAAGAATAATACTTGCTGCCGGCAGCGTACGATATGTTTAACAGCAATGTAAACAACCTCCCGAACCAAGACCAAGACCTCCCGCGCTCTGATTGGAGGGAAAGAGGAAGCATCGTGTGTGAGGCAGCCGGAGGATTATTGAATGGCAAAATTTTCAACACTACCTTCCCTTCCACCACTACCATACGATTTTGAGACCATGACACCATGCCGGACTTGTTTGACTTCTGTGCACGAAGGAAATACCTGCCAAGAGGCCGCACTGATGCATGCCTATTAACCACGGGATTGGGTTTTGCAAGATATCTCGATGAATGCTCTTATTTTGCAAACAATAATCATTATAACGACATGAATAATGTACAGCACTCGGATTTTTTTTATGTAAACATGATAGTGACCATTACAACTCTGATATTTTGCTAGTTTGGTACAGATAAATGTCAATTAAGCCTCGCTGGACCCCAGAGCGCCGCAGCGCTTGGCTCTGGCAGAGGCTCCAGCAGGGCCACCAGATGGCAGGTCAGTTAAGTGAAGGACCCAATTGTCAACGTGCATCGGTGGGACTCGAACCTAGGTCCCAGGTCGCCAGCACACTGCCCACTCGGCCACCGCCACCGCCACCGCATTGTCGATATTTATGCAGGTGGAGAAAGATTCGAATCTTTATGTTACTTGTGCACCCTGTCTTTTTGTATGACATTAATTTTATGGTCCCCTCCTCAGATGGTGGCTCCGAGGCATTTTTGTGTAACTTTTTTATATATCTATGAAAGTTGAGGAAACTGTGTGTGCGTCGCATGTATTTACTTTGGTGTAGAAAGTAAGGGAATTTGTCTTTAGAGAGAATGCTGAACTACTCACTTGCGGTAATAAAACAATAGAGAAACGGAGAGTGAGAACACGAAAGCGTCTCTGACATGCTTGCAGTACACCCTCGCCCCCCGTATGTACTCCTCCGGGAGTGACTGTCGCCCGTTTCGGCAGTTGTCTATCTGCACCGTGATCTCCGTAGTGCAGTGGTTAGCATGCTGGGTCTATAACCGAGATTTCCCATGATGAAATTGTGGTTAGAGTGGAGGCTGATTCTCCATCAAGCAGTGAATGGGTATCGCGTGTCGGTCTGAGGTTATGTCCAGTCTCTCGTGTGTGTGTGTGTATGTGTGTGTGTGTGTGTGTGTGTGTGCTCGTGCTTGTGATGTAAAGTTTAAATATTATTGTCATTATTTTATTATTATTATTATTATTATGATGATGATGATGATGATGATTGTTATTATTGTTGTTGTTTTTATTATTATTATTATTATTATTATTATTATTATTATGATGATGATGATGATGATGATGATGATGATAATTATAATTGTTATTATTATTATTATTATTATTATTATTATTATTATTATTATTATTATTATTATTGTTTTTATTAGGTTGGAAGCCACCTACCAAAACGGGCGCGAGCCACTCCCGGTGAGGTATATATGGGAAATGAGGAAGGTGCTGAAGCCCTCCTAAGACCCTTCCCATGTCCTCAATAACGGTTATCTATTGTCTCGTCAACACCAGAAAGTAGTTCAGCATGCTCTCTAAAGACAGATCCTCTCTCTATCCACACCACACTACATTCACACAACATACACACCTTTTTCCCAAATTTCAGAATTGAAAATGGCGTTCCATAGTAGAGGCTCGGAGTCCCCGCCAGGTGGGGGAACCACAAATTCCCCCAGGGAGGACTCCCTTTCCAGTGCCGACTTGAGAGGTGTCTTGATAACTCCTCGAACCTCTTTCTTGTCAATTTCTGAAACATTCGCGGTCTTCGCTCTAATTTTCATTCTGTGGAGCACCATCTCTCCTCTGCTAAACCTCACCTTCTCTTCCACACCGAAACACAGGTTTCTGAGGCTACTGACAGCAATCTTTACTCTGTTCCCTCCTACTATCTCTATCCTAAATTTCAATCCAAAGCTGGATGTTGCGCCTACGTGTGCAACGACATCACTTGCTCTCGTGCCCACGACCTTGACTCTTCTGAATTTTCCACCATCTGGCTAAGACTTCTTTGTCATTCTATTACTAAATACATCTGTGCTGTTTATTTCTCACCTAGCTCTACTAACTATGTAAAATTCTTTGCCTATTTGAACTCTAAAGTGGAGCACATCTTGACCCACTCTCCCTTCGCTGAAATCTCCATATTGGGAGATTTCAATGTTCACTACCAGCTTTGGCTTTCATCCTTTTTTACTGACCACCCTGCAACTTTGCTCTCCTCAACGATCGAGAGCAGTTAGTTCAGCACCCTACACGTATTCCCGACCGTCTTGGAGACAGGCCCAACATACTAGACCTAGACCTCTTCCTTACCTCTAACCCTTCTGCTTACTCTGTCAAACTGTTCTCTCCGTTGGGCTCCTCCGCTCACAACCTTATTTTTGTATTCTGTCCTATCGCTCCTGTACATCCTCTGGACCCACCGAAGAGGCGATGCTTCTGGCATTTTGCTTCAGCTCGGTGGGACGACCTGAGGATGTACTTTTCCGATTTCCCGTGGAATGATTACTGCTTTCAGGAGAGAGACCCCTCTGTGTGTGCCCAGCGCATCACAGAGGTGATTGTCTCTGGAATGGAGGCGTACATTCCCCGTACTTTCTCTACTTCTCATGCTACAAAGCCTTGGTTTAATCAAGCTTGTTCTTGTGCTGTCATAGATAGAGAGGCACCTCACAAAAGGTACAAGAGCCTTCGAACTCCCGCTAACCATGATCTTTACCTTTCTGCCCGGAATCGTGCCAAATCTATTCTCCGGCTCATCAATAACTCCTTCATTAATAGAAAATGCCAAAATCTTCCTTTTTCTAATTCTTCCAGAAACTTTTGGCATCTAGCCAAAAAACATATCCTCCAATTTCACTTCTTCTTTGCCTCCTCTCCTTAACCCTGACGGCACCACTGCCGTCTTATCTATCTCTAAGGCTGAACTCTTCGCTCAAACTTTCTTTAATAACTCCACTCTGGACGAGTCTGGGCATATTCCTCCTACTCATCCCTCCTCTGACTCCTTTATGCCTGTTATTAAGATTCTTCCCAATGATGTTTTCTATGCCCTCTCTGGCTTCAATTCTCAGAAGGTTTATGGACCTGATGGAGCGCCTCCTATTGTCCTTAAAGACTGTGCCTCCGTGCTGACACCCTGCCTGGTCAAACTTTCGCATCTGCCTGTCAACATCTACCTTTCCTTCCTGCTGGAAGTACGCCTTCATACAGCCTGTGCCTAAGAAGGGTGACCGTTCCAATCCCTCAAACTACCGCCCTATAGTTTTACTTTTCTGCTTATCTAAAGCTTTTGAATCAATCCTTAGCCTGAAGGTTCCGCAAGGGACGTTCTACTGGCGATCTTCTTACTCTCTTAACTGATTCTTGGTCATCCTCTCTTAACCGTTTCGGTGAAACTTTCTCAGTTGCGCTAGACATATCGAAAGCTTACGATAGAAACTGGCACAAGTTTTTGCTTTCTAAACTGCCCTCTTTCGGATTCTATCCCTCCCTCTGTTCCTTTATCTCCAGTTTCCTTTCCGGCCGTTTTATCTCTGCTGTGGTAGACGGTCACTGTTCTTTCCCTAAACTTATCAACAGTGGTGTTCCCAGGGTTGTTTTGATTTAAATCAAATGATTAAAATCAAGTGATTTAAATCGATTTAAATCTGAGTAAAAAAAAAATCATTATTTAAATAAAAATTAAATATACTGTATTTAAAATGATTTAAGTATTTTATCAGGAGTGAATACCTAATGATTAAATTATACATATATATATATATATATATATATATATATATATATATATATATATTTATATATATATATATATATATATATATATATATATATATATATATATTCACTCCTGATAAAATATTTAAATCAAAATTAAATATACTGTATATAAAATGATTTAAGTATTTTATCAGGAGTGAATACCTAATAATTAAATTTTATATATAAAAATATAAATATATATATATATATATATATATATATATATATATATATATATATATATATATATATATATATATATATATATATATAAATAAGGAAGAAGGAAGAACATGTGAAGCAGTTGTACAGGAAAAGTATCAAGTCTACTTGTCGTGTACTAATCCTGTACTGGTCCTGTGTAGCAAGTCAGGCACCAGTGAATCATTGCCAGCTCTTCCAAGAAAAATATTCAAAAGCATAAGAAAAGTATTTGTCCTAGTAATGATTTTTATGTGAAAAACTCATCTTGGGTTATGTATATTAAACTATGGTTTCATTTAACATTGGTCAAGTTTAATACAACAAAATGGCCTCATAAAACTGAAACAAATAACCTGTGTAAACAAACATTTGTATAGGTGGTGGCTGAGTGGTTAGTGTGCGGGCCCCGCATTCACCCCACCAAGAACGACGCGGGTTCGAATCCCCACGCTACCACCTGGGACTTTTCAGTCACCGCCGAGTGACCTAAGACTACCCACATGCTGTCCTGAAGACCACCCATCAACCCGAACTCTAGAAGATACCGTCCAGTGACTCAAAAATGATTTCCGGGGGGCAGCATTAGCCAAGCATAAATGGCGCCACTATAAAAAATGCCTGCGCCATGATGGGCTTGGGCCGACCTTCAGGCCCTTAAAGAAAGCCTACCGGCGCTAAAGCGTAAAAATAGAAAAATAAAAATAAAAAGATTAATAAAAAAATGATTTAAATAAGAAAAATCGATATAAAAATAAAAACGATTTAAATCAAATAAATCGAATTTTTTCTTCAAAAATATCATGAATTTTTCCAAACCTGGGTGTTCCACAGGGCTCTGTCCCATCACCCACTCTCTTCCAGTTATTCATCAATGATCTACTTCCCATAACAAACTGTCCTATCCACACATACGCTGATGACTCCACTCTGCATTATTCAACTTCTTTCAATAGAAGACCCTCTCAACATGAATCACATGACTCCAGACTGGAGGCTGCAGAACGCCTAACCTCAGACCTTGCTATCATTTCCGATTGCGATAAAAAGAACCTTGTGTCCTTCAATGCCTCAAAAACTCAATTTCTCCACCTATCTACTCGACACAATCTTTCAAACAACTATCCCCTATTCTTCGACAACACTCAGCTGACGCCTTCTTCTAAACTAAATATCCTCGGTCTACCCTTAACTCAAAATCTCAACTGGAAACTTTACATCTCTCTCACTAAATCAGCTTCATCGAGGTTGGGCGTTTTGTGTCGTCTCCGCCAGTTCTTCTTCCCCGCGAAGTTGCTATCCATATACAGGGGATTTGTCCGCCCCGCGTATGGAGTATGCATCTCACGTGTGGAGGGGACTCCACTCATACAGCTCTCTTGGACGAAGTGGAGTCTAAGGCTCTTCGTCTCATCAGCTCTCCTACTCTTACTAATAGTCTTCTACCTTTTAAATTCCGCCGCCGTGTTGCCGCTCTTCTGAACTTGCTAACTGCATGCCTCCCCCCCTCCCGCGGCCCCGCTGCACACGATTTTCTACTCATGCTCATCCCTATGCTGTCCAAACCCCTTATGCAAGAGTTAACCAGCATCTTCACTCTTTCATCCCTCATGCTGGTAAACTCTAGAACAATCTTCCTTCATCTGTATTTCCTCCTGCCTATGACTTGAACTCTTTCAAGAGGAGGGTATTAGCATAGCTGGGCACGATAACAGAAAACCTTATTCCCGATAACCGATAACTGATAATGGAAAACCTTTTCGGTGATAACCGATATTCATTAACTGGAAACACAAATATAGGCGATAACCGATAAACGATACCCGATATAAATCCACAATTCTGATACTAGCTAGCGATAAGTCCGATAGGCGAAAACGATACTATATTGATATTTCAAATAAAAAACAAACATGAATTCAAATTTTCATTATCTGTATTTTAGAAAATTTACAAAACTTGAAAATTACACGTTGACACGTACCTATGAACGGTAATACTAGAAACGCCTGAACCGGTGTTGTGTTATTTGGCGTCCCCACCGTCAAAACACTGGTCTCTCGTGAACTGCGCATGCTCAGACCAGCAAGCGTAGACCTGCACAGTGTCACAAAGCTTTATAACCGTAATTAAGAGTTGCTGGAAGGCCGAATCAGACATACAGTACCACTACCACCATCCCCGCTGTTTCTAGAACGACACCCCGTACGAGTTGTATTTATATGTACAGAATGTCGTTCTAGAAACAGCAAGGATGATGGTACTGTATGTCTGATTCAGCCTTACAGGAACTCTTAATGTGTTAAAAAGCTTTATGAGCCGTACTGTACAGGGCTACGCTTACTGGTCTGAACCTGCTCAGTTCACGAGAGACCAGTGTTTGTAAACAAAAGCGCCAGCTTTTGACGATGAGCCACCAAATAACACAGCACCGGGTGCCTTCAATACCTTGGCATGCTCACAAACGAATATGGGATATCAAATTTGAGACAGTGAATAATCATTTTTTGGGCAAAGTTAACTGATTTTTCTCTTTGATATATTGATTTTTGAGTAACATAAAAAATAACCTAGTGTTTTAATGTTAATGATCTAAGTATGAAATCTCTTCACCGAAGATATTTCATACCCCGAAGTTTTTTCATACAACACCGGGCGCCCGGGCCACGCATGCGCAGTAGGGAGGACACAACGTTTTTTTTCTTTTTCTGAGAGGCGGAAAAAAAAGTAGCGATTATCGCTAGTTTGGTTACAAAAGTAACGAAGATACCGATATATATTCAAATAAGTAGCGGTTGGCCGATAACCCGATTTTGTTATCAGCGATAAAATATCGCGATAACTTATCGCTATAACACCAGCTATGGGTATTAGGACTTCTCTCCTCCCAAAATTGACCTATTTTTCGGCCACTCTAACTCTTTTTAGGGGCAGTGATTAGCGGGCTTTTATTTTCATTATTGATTCCTTTTTTTTGTCCTTGAGCTGACTCCTTTGCTGTAAACAAAAAATAGTAGTAGTATTTTTTTTTTTTTTTTTAATCTTCGCCTGTGGCGCCGGTAGGCTTGTTTTTCGAGGGGCCTGATGGTATGGCCCAGCCCGTTGTGGCGCAGGCCAGTGTTTATAGTGGCGCCATCTTGCATTGGCTAATGCTGCCCTCCCGGAGCTCATCTTTAATCCTAGAATCTAGAGTCCGGGTTGATAGGTGGTCTGGACAGCATGTGGGTAGTTTTAAGCCACTCGGCGGCGGCTGAAAAATCCCAGCGTGGTGGCACCGGGCGGGGATTGAACTCGCGTCGTCCTGAACTCGGCGCCGTCACGCTGTCGACTCAGCCACCGCCTCCCCAAAGTAGTAGTAGTAGTAGTAGTAGTAGTAGTAGTAGTAGTAGTAGCAGTAGTACTAATATTAGTATTAGTATCATTATGATCATGAGACGAATTAGGAAGAGAGGGAGGAGTGAGGGCACTATGTATTAGCTGCCTCAGCAGACGCCAAACGCCTGAGATGCCGAGAAAGAAAAATGAAAGTGAAAGGAATGAAAGAAGTAGAAAGAGGTCGAGATAATATAAAATAAATAAAAAAAAAAAGTGGAGGGGGAAAGAGGTAGGGCCAGATGGGGCCCAAAACACAGAAGAAATCAAAATAAAAAGATAAATTAAAAATAAAGATTATTGGGGTATATTCAGAGTTGCCAGCCAGCGGGTGTCACCTGCGATTTGTATTTTGTGTCCAAAATGCTTGAACTATTATTTTAATTATCGTAAATTACCTGTGTTTCTCTGGGGCTTGTGACAATTACACTTCAATACAATAAGTGATACTGTTGTTAATAAAAATGTAGCTGATCATTCTCGTTGTTTTATTTATTTGTAAAGAGAGAAAATAAATGCCATTTGGAAGCCTATCGTCATCAGAAATCGTTCTTCCATGAAAGCCCTGCGCAATCAAGAATAAATGGACATTTAAAAAAAATCCATTTACATTACAATATTTGCTGAGTACCTGCCGTGGGTGTATCAGTGTCGCCTTCGGCGAAATTTATCAAAAATATTATGGTGTCAGGCATCTCGACAACCGCTACCCCCCCAACACTAGGATGGCCAGATGTTTGTGTCTCCGTGAGATCACCAGCTTTCGCTTCCAGCATATTATACTCCGCCCTCAACTGACTGCAGGTTGCTGTGTGAGATGAACTAAGACCTTGGTTGGACGCCTGCTGCTACTAGGAGCGTGGGCAGGTCAAAGTTGATGACATTTACGGCCAGGAGTTGTAGGCGGAGCAAAACAATACTGGAGCGAAAGCCGGTGTCGCACACGGAGATCAAACAATGTAGGCTACCCTTTTTGTCGAGATGCCTGACGTCCTAATGTTTTTGATAAATTTCGCCGAAAGCGACACTGATATACGCTTAGCAGATGCTCAGCAAATATTGAAATGTCAATATAATTTTTTTTTAAAAGCCCATTTTTGCTTGACTGCGCAGGGCTTTCAAGCAAGAACGATTTTTGATGAGGACAGGCTTCTACACGGCATTTATTTTCTCTCGCTTACAAATGAATAAAACAACGAGAATGATCAGCTACATTTCTATTTTCAACTGTGTCACTTATTGTATTGAAGTGTAATTGTTACAAGTCCCAGAGAAACACCGGTAGTTTACGATAATTAATTAATTACGATAATTAATTAATTAAGAATAGTTCAAGCTTTTTGGGCACAAAAGCCAAACCGCTGATGAGTGATGACATCATGTAAGAATGCATATACCCCTTTAAATATGAGCATAATGTACATAACAGTTTATAAGATACACTACTAAAAAGATAAGAAATGTAAACAAGATAAATACATAGATAAACATATCTATTATATATGACTATTATGTCAACCATATATCACTCGAAGGTCCGTCACCAGAGCCTGAAGCTCATATGGGGCTGAGGATCGCGAATCAGCGCGTAGTCAGACCTTGGTGAATTACACACACACACACACACACACACACACACACACGTCAACCCCCCACACACAAACAGACATCCACACACACACACACACACACACACACACACACACGCGCGCGCGCGCACACAAACACAAACACAAGTCAACACACACACAAACACACATGAACACACACACACACACACACACACACACACACACACACACACACACACACACACACACATCAGCCTCAGACCTTACTATTATTTCCGATTGGGGCAAGAGGAACCTGGTGTCCTTCAACGCCTCAAAAACACAGTTTATCCACCTATCTACTCGACACAATCTTCCAAACAACTATCCACTATTCTTAGACAACACTCAGCTATCACCTTCCTCAACACTAAATATCCTCGATCTATCCTTAACTCAAAATCTCAACTGGAAACTGGAATGTATGCCTCCATTCCTGAGACAATCACCTCTGTGATGCGCTGGGCACACACAGAGAGGTCTCTATCCTGGAAGCAGTAATCATTCCACGGGAAATCGAAAAAGTACATCCTCAGGTCGTCCCACCGAGCTGAAGCAAAATGCCAGAAGCATCGCCTCTTCGGTGGGTCCAGAGGGTGTACAGGAGCGATAGGACAGAATACAGAAATAAGGTTGTGATCGGAGGAGCCCAACGGAGAGAACAGTTTGACAGAGTAAGCAGAAGGGTTAGAGGTAAGGAAGAAGTCTAGTATGTTGGGCCGGTCTCCAAGACGGTCGGGAATACGTGTAGGGTGCTGAAGACTAAGACTACCCACATGTTGTCATGAAGACCATCTATCGACTGGGACTCTATATTATCTCTAAAGAGGTTCAAAGCAGATTTCCGGAGTGCAAACTAAAGCAAGATGGCATCACAATAAACACCTACCTTGCGCCATAGCGGATTGGGGCCGACCACTAGGCCCCACCAAGATATCCTACCAATGTGGCGTCGAGTCTCGAACTCTTGCTCTAGTCCGTCCGATCCTGGTCTACGCATGCGCGGGCTTTGTTTACATACACACAGGGTGGATGAATATCAGCACGGTAACGTGTCTATTGTCGACTGTTTGTCATACAAGGGGTGTAAGTTATCTCATTTATCACATTTCCCGACATACAAGGGGTGCAGGTTATCTTATGTATCACATTTACCGGCACACAAGGTGTACAGGAACAAATTTTCATTTTTCAAGCATTTTTCAAATTCAAAATATACGTCATCATATACTTTTATAAAAATATAAATAAACTTGGGTGTGATAATGTCGGTATATGTGATAAATGAGATAACCCGCACCCTTTGTATGTAGGTGATGAATGAGATAATCCTCAGAAGGCTTATGGGACTGATGAGTGCCTCATATTGTCCTTAAAAACTGTGCTTCCGTGTTGACACCCTGCCTGGTCAAACTCTTGTCTCTGCTTGTCAACATCTATCTTTCCTTCCTGCTGGAAGTACGCCTACATACAGCCAGTGCCAAGAAGGGTGATCGTTCCAATCCCTCAAACTACCGTCCTATAGCTTTACTTTCCTGTCTTTCTAAAGCTTTTGAGTCTATTCTTAACCGGAAGATTCATTAGCATCTATCCACGTCTGACCTTCTATCTGATCGCCAGTATGGGTTCCGTAAGGGGCGTTCTACTGGTGATCTTCTTGCTTCCTTAACTGGTGTCCTTCGACGCCTCTAAAACTCAATATCTCCACCCATAAACTCGACACAATCTCCCAAACACCTATCCTCTATTCTTCGACAACACTCAGCTGTCACCTTCTTCTATACTAAACGTCCTTGGTCTATCCTTAATTGAAAATCTTCACTGGAAACTTCACGTCTCTTCTTTTACTAAATTACGTTCCTCGAGGTTGGGCGTTCTGTATCGTCCACGCCAATTATTTTCCCCCGTACAGAGGCTGTCCATATGCAGGGGCCTAGTCTGCCCTCGTATGGAGTATGCATCTTACGTGTATGGGGACTCCACACACACACCCCTTTTAGACAGAGTGGAGTCTAATTACGGCCGTATCATAAATCAACCCGTTCGGCTGTCGAACATCTTTGGAAATTTTCTGCTACCACAGAACTCCAAGTTTTTTTTTTCCCCGAAAGGGAAGGGTAGGTGTTGGAAGGCGAAATTGCTGGAATCTGGCAAGGGGTCGGGACGGGCACATCTTCGTCAACCCCTTCACAAATTTTATGAGTCAATCCTTTCTTTCCTTAAAATAGTAGCAAATAATCCAGGAGTCATAAGAAAATTTATTTGATCTAATATGAATCGGCAAAAGTTTTTCAAGTAAATGATTTAAAATGTTGTTAAAGACTTTGGGGTTTGTATCATGATTTTTAGCACTTTCCGTGTCAACACACCCGCTTGATTAACCCAAGCAGGTTGTCTAATGCTCTAGCTCCGATGGGGCTCGATCTCTTATCTAACATGGAAACATGGAAGCATGAAAATGCAGGCAACAGAAAGCCTATTGGCTCATTACGAGGTCGCCCGCTTGGGTGATTTAATCTGCTCGATCGCCACTTGGGGCTTGGTGAGCAGATGAAAGCACCTCGATATTGAGGAGCAGATGGAAGCCCCTCGTTATTCAGTTTACTCCCGACGCAGCGAAATGACGGTCGATTCTATATTTAAAGGAGTTGATGGTATTCGCATTCACTACTTCTGAGGGAAGATTGTTCCAGTGGCGGATGACTCGATTTGAAAAGAAACTCCTTCCAATGTCTGTGTTACATCGACTCGACTGAATGGGTAAACCGTTATTTCTAGTTCTTGAGTTGGTTTGCAGTTCAAAGAATTTGGAGTAATCGACGTTATTGAACTTTTTTAGATACTTGAAGACTTGAATCATATCCCCTCGTAGGCGTCTTTTCTCCAATGTAAAGAGATTGAGTCGCTTGAGTCGTTCCTCGTACGGTTGAGCCCTGAAGGTTGGAATCATCTTTGTGGCGCGTCGTTGAATCCTTTCCAGTAGAGCAATGTCCTTTCTGTAATTGGGAGACCAGAACTGCACTGCATACTCGAGGTGCGGTCTTACCATGGAATTATACAAGGATAGCATCACGTCTGGTGTTTTACACTCGACGTTCCTCGCTATGAACCCGAGCATAATGTTGGCCTTGTTGTATGCTTTTTTACAGTGATTCGCGTGTTTCAGGTCACTGCTGATAGTGACTCCAAGATCCTTTTCCTCCTGCATCGCTTGCAGAGGTCTCCCATTCATGATGTATGTATGGTTACTATTTTGGGACCCAATGTGCATGACTTTGCATTTGTCAACATTAAAAGACATTTGCCATTTTTCCGAATATTCGATAATGTGATTGAGGTCTTTCTGAATGATTTCGCAGTCGGTCTTTGTGAGGGCATCTCCACCCACCTTGGTGTCATCTGCAAATTTCGATATTGTGGATTTCAGTCCTGATTCTAGGTCATTGATATATATGATAAAGAGGATGGGTCCCAGCACTGACCCTTGAGGCACTCCACTAGTGACTGGAAGCCAATCGGAAGGCTGTCCGTTGAGTAGTACTCGTTGTTTTCTGTCGGTGAGCCAATCTCTTATCCACGCGATCAGATTGGCTCCGATGCCCGCCGAGTGCAGTTTCTTAAGGAGTCGCTCGTGCGGTACCTTGTCGAAGGCTTTCTGAAAGTCCAGGTATATAACATCACTGGGAATGTGGGCATCCCAGTTCTTATATATACCTTGGAAGAAGTCTAATGAATTCGTTAGGCAGGAGCGCTTGTTTCTGAAGCCATGCTGGGTGTCGGAGATTATATTATTGTTTTCTAGAAACTTAACAAGTTTATCTCTTATAATCTTTTCGAGTATTTTTCCTGCCACTGATGTCAAACTTATGGGCCTGTAGTTTAATGCAATGCTTTTGTCTCCTTTTTTGAAAATCGGTGTTACGTTCGCCATCTTCCAGTCTTCCGGGACCTTGTTTAGTTGGACTGACCGGTTGAATATGTTAGTGAGTGGTTGAAGTATTTGTTGTTTAAGCTCTTTTAATAACCGCGGGGACAAACTGTCGGGTCCCGTTGACTTGTTCGTGTCGAGTTTGTCCAAGTACTTTTTTACTTCTTGGTCGCATATTGTGTTAATTTCCAGCGGAGTGATCTCACTCGGCGGGTCAGGACCCTCGGGAATGGTTTCGATGTCCTCGACTGTGAATACGGATGCGAAATTACTATTGAGGATTCTGGCCATCTGTTTACTGTCCTGAGTTACAGATCCAGTCTCGTCTGTCAGGGGACCAATATTGGATTTTACTTTCTTTTTCGATCTTATGTACGTGGAGAATTTATTGGAGTTAGTTTTGATTTCGCGCGCTATTTGCTTTTCATAGTTGCGTTTGCTACTCCGAATAAGGCTGCGACAAGCTCTGAGGCTGTTGTGGTACTGTGTGCTGGCTTCGGCCGTAGCATTCTCTTTCATCAAATTATAATTCCTTTTTTTTAGGTTTATTGCCCTTTTTATATCTCTGGTCATCCACGGTGGATCTACGGGCCCATTTACTAGCCTGGATTTCGTAGGCACTGTAGCCTTCTCTACTTGCAACAGCTTATCTTTGAAGACGTTCCACGTGTTGTTGATTGTATTGTCGGTGATGCCAAGTTGGTCCCAGGTCGTAGGGGGAAGCAGCGCACGGGCTAAGTTGAAATTTCCTTTTTTGTAATCTGGTATCACTGACGGATTATCTACGAGTTTGTGACATATATTGATATTAAAACGGATTAAGTGGTGATCGCACCCATTAAGTTTCTCATCAACTGTACAGTCGCGAATGAGGTCGGGGTCGCTTACTAATACCAGATCCAGCAGATTGTTTTCTCTTGTTGGTTGAGTTACAACTTGAGTGAGGAACGAATCCTCCACCATTTCTATAAGCCTGTTACCCTCTTGATCTCCAGTCATCAGTCCCCAGTCAATGTTAGGGCAGTTAAAGTCCCCAATTATAATTGCTTCCTTGCTATGTGTTACAGAGTGAATCTCTTCGTAGAGGGCAGTGTCATCGGCTGCCTGTTGTTTCGGAGGCCTGTATACGGTTGCAAGTGTTAGTTTCTTGTTATTTGCGGTTATTTCCACATAGACAGAATCGTATTTCTCTGCGTCCTGTTTGTCTATTTTTATGGCAGGGAGTGTACTTTTTACGTAGCAGACTACTCCTCCTCCTTTCTTGTGCTTTCGACTTTTGTGGAAGCTTTCGTACCCAGGGAATGACAGTTCGGATTCTAGATGAGTAGAGTTGGCCCAAGTCTCTGTGATGGCTACCACATCTGGTTTCTCTGTTGCAATATACGCCCTAATTTCGTCCTTTTTGGGTATTAAACTACGTGCATTTGTGTACATGATAAAAATGTGGCCGTAACGAGTTGTACCAGTTCGCTTGTCGGAGGCGTCGTTAGTTACACAGTTTCTTGTGAGTCGCACTGACGCTACGGGTTGGTTGATCAAGGGCTGCCTTTGCCCCGTCCTCGCCCGCCGTTTTTTGAAAGGCTTTTCGACAAGCTTTTCACTGCCTCGTCCAGAAGCCTCCCGAGACGCGCCGATCCAACCTCATTCAAATGTAGTCCATCGTTCCAAAACAAGTCTGGGCGCTCAAAGAAGTGATGCCAGGCATTTGTAAACGCCACGCCTTCGTCGTCACAAATTTCCTTCAAACTAGTATTGATGTTGCTCGCTTTGCTGTTGAAGCCGGCGTAAGCGCTGATTCTGGGTAGAAGTCCAGAAACAATGACGTGAGGGGACTTGGTCTTGTAACGCCGAATGACCTGACGGTATTTTGATAGTAGGGCCTGAGTTTGAGTAGACTGAACGTCATTTGTCCCCGCGTGAATCAAATAAACTGTGTCTTCCTTCGCGAGTTCCGTGACAGCATCGACAGCTGAAGTAATGTCGTCCAGTTTGGCTCCCGGAATACAATAACGCCTCCGCGTCTCTGTATTCCTGCCGCAGAATTCCGTTAATTGACCTCTAACCAGCCCCTACAAGTCAAACAGATGTTTTCAGCTTGTCTGTGCCCCGAAACTGTGTCTGATCTACGCAGACCACAGCAGGAAAAATGGTCTTGTGGCGTCTAATGGATGAGTAGTGAGGAGTGGGAGTGTGGTGGCGACTAGACGTGGAGGCGTTAGGAGGGCTGGTAGAGGAGAGGGACAAGGGGGAGCCAAGGGAAGATGAGGAAGAGGCGGAAGGGGTTGACTGCGGGGGAGTAGAGGAGGAGGATGTTGAGGATGTGGAGGAGGGGGGAGAAGAAATGTATGAGGAGGTGGCAGAGGCGGAGGAGGAGGAAGGGGCGGAAGGGGTTGACTGGGGAGGAGTAGCGGAGGAGGATGTTGAGGATGTGGCGGCGGGGGGAGAAGCAAGGTAGGCGGAGGCGGCAGAGGCGGAGGAGGAGGAAGAGGCGGAAGGGGTTGGCTGGGGGGGAGTAGAGGAGGAGGATGTTGAGGATGTGGAGGAGGGGGCAGAGGTGGAGGAGGAGGAAGGGGCGGAAGAGAAGAGTGAGGAAGAAGAAGGGAGGAGGAAGAGTAGGTCGTGGTGGTGATGGTGGGATGGGTGGGGAGGGGCGGGGTGATGGCGGTGCTGGTGGTGGAGGGTGAAGAAGGGGGGGTGTTGGCGACATGTGGTGATGAGGTGGAGGAGGGAAGGGAGGAGGCGGGGGTGATGGCGGTGCTGGTGGTGGAGGGTGAAGAAGGGGGCGTGTTGGCGGCCTGTGGTGATGAGGTGGAGGAGGGAAGGGAGGAGGCGGGGGAGGGATGAGAAATGGAGGGGGCTGAGGAGCAGGAGGTATGTGATCTAGTCAAAATTTCGGAGAACGAAGAAGAAGAAAAAGAAGAAGAAGAAGAAGAAGAAGAAGAAGAAGAAGAAGAAGAAGGAGGAGTAGGGAGTTGAGGGAATGACATCATGGTGTCCCAGAGTAACGCATTGGAGCGTTGTAGATCCTCGTTGGTTATCTGTAGTGCCTGAATACGTAAGTCTAAGACACAGTACCTACACATCGAGTCGCTGGTTTGGTAGTGAATCGCAGCATATTTCTTTGAACAATTACAGCAATTGAAATAGTTGGACGGCATGATTACTTCTTTTTTTTATTTACTGTTGCAAGACGATATAACTGTGTGCTTTAGAGTTAAGATGAATTTTGTATCCGCGTGGGCTATGGTGAACACCTGGAGGGAGGCGGCTTTAAATCGGTCGAGTCACGCGGGAGAGTTTGAGGTGTGGCGTCTATGAGGGCCCACACGTGTTTTCCCTCCGGGATTAAAATTCTCTGGGGGATTAAACTTTTCCTCCTTTTCAAAACAGGTGTGCTGGTATACGGGTCAAGCTTTGTACTTCTACGTTAGTGACAGATTTTCTACGTTAGTTAGACACAAGAAGCTCCCTGTCTTTCACTGGGTGCTGTGTTAGGTCGTGTAGTTGTAATCCTACTGAGGAAAGACAGGAAACACAAAAAAGTCGATATATAACTTAACCGCTCAGCTCAGCAGGGAAGTCCTCTCACTGTAAGGTAATCCTCGCAACACTTCAAACACTAGTTAGACGCGTCACAGCACTGAGTTAGACGTTAATTAATTAGGTTGAGTGGTGCTAAATAAGACAAGTAAACAAGCACAGTTAGTCGTTCGATTTCTGAGAAGGCGTACGGGCCTATTTAAGTAACGGTTAATTAAAAACGTGGATGAACGGATTTCAAAAGTTGTGACGTTAAAATGTAACACACGGAGTCGATTCACACACAAAATAACAAGTGTCGTTTCACCAGACGAGGTGAAAAGCAAGGTTAAGGTTTGATGCCGCAGCAGCAAGGTCAACGTCCGTCCCTTTGAGGAAGTCAGGCGAGACTGGACGTCAGGCGAGACGGGATGTAGCGAAGGCCAGGAAAATGGTAGCTGCGGGCACGTGTCGTCTCCTGGCTGATTGCGTGTAGATGTGTAAATCCGGGCCGCCAAGAATGCCAACCGTATCACTCACGCTATGCACGCAATTATACCTATATCTTTACCATTCAATCAACCATTTTATTTTGATTACACATCGACAAATATGTATAATCACACTAATGTGAGTAAAATGCTTCAATTATCAAGATTTCCAAGCAGAGGTATTCGTAAAAGCCAACAACCCAACCTCTAGGAAGGGAAAGGGTCGGGGTCAACTTACGAGTATAGTGCCCAAAAGAGAGGGGACTCTGTGGAAGGGAAGGGAAGGGGAAGGTGGTACGGCCGTTTTTTATGGCTCTTCGTTTCATCAACTTCCCCCTCCTCTTACTAACAATATCCTACCTCTTAAATTCCGCCGCAATATTGCATCTCTTTCTCTCTTCTACCGACACTTTCATGGTGACTGCTCTTCTGAACTTGCTAACTGCATGCCTTTGCCCCTCCCGCGGCCCCGCTGCACTCGACTTTTCTAGTCTTGCTCACCCCTATACTGTCTAAATCCTTTAAGCAAGAGTTAACCAGCATATTCATTCTTTTATCACTTATGTTGCAATGTGGCAAACTCTGGAACAGCCTTCCTTCGTCTGTATGTTCTACTGCTTATGACTTGATCTCTTTCACGTCAGGAGTTCCAAGACACCTCTTCTTCCAAAACTGATCTTTCTGTTGGCCTCTTACTCTGTCTCGTTTTGTTGGACCAGCGCAAAGCGTGCTCTTTTTTTTGTTCCACTTGAGCTGTCTCCTTGCTGCAAAAACATATCTATCTCTTCCTCTCTACCTATCTATATATCTATCTGCCTTCATTTAACCAGACACCACTCGAGTCGATTTTGCATTTTCAATTTCATTATTTGTCTACTTTTCTCTTTTCAAGACCACGGGATAGCGGACTTTTTCCGTATCTTTTTATTTTTCACATGAATTGTCTCCTTTACTATAAAGAAATGTGTGTGTATATAAATGTGTGTGTGTGTGTGTGTGTGTGTGTGTGTGTGTGTGTGTGTGTATATATATATATATATATATATATATATATATATATATATATATATATATATATATATATATATATATATATATATATATATATATATATATATATATATATATATATATATATATATATATATATATATATATATATATATATCTATCTATCTATCTATTCTATCTATCTATCTATCTATCTATCTATCTATCTATCTATCTATCATCTATCTATCTATTCATATATATATATATATACATATATATATATATATATATATATATATATATATATATATATATATATATATAAAATGTGTGTGTGTGTGTGTGTGTGTGTGTGTGTGTGTGTATATATATATATATATATATATATATATATATATATATATATATATATATATATATATATATATATATATATATATATATATGTATATATATATATATATATATATATATATATATATATTTAATTTTTTTTTTTTACGTCTGCGCCTATAGCGCCTGTAAGCTTGCTTGAGGAGACTGGATGGTAATCAGCCCCACCCCGTATTGGCGCAGGCAAGTGTTTATAGTGGTGCCATCTTCTCCTGGCTTATGCAGCCTCGCGGAACTCGTTCTTGACTCACTTGGACGGTTTCCTCTTGAGTCCGGGTAGATGGGTGGTTTTCAGGACAGCATGTGGGTAGTTTTAAGCCACTCGGCGCTGAATGAAAAATCCGAGGTGGTAGCGTGGGTATTCGAACTCGCGTCGCCCATCACGCGATGAATGTAGGCCCAGCACGCTGCCACTCAGCCACCGCCTACCCTATATAGATATATAGATATATATATATATATATATATATCTATATATATATATATATCTATTTATATATATATATATATATATATATATATATATATATATATATATATATATATATATATATATATATATAGAGAGAGAGAGAGAGAGAGAGAGAGAGAGAGAGAGAGAGAGAGAGAGAGATTATTTTTTTTTACAGCAGAGCAGTCATTTCAAGGGCATAAAAAAGATAACAAGTGTGAAAAAAAAACCGCTACTCACTATTCCTATAAAGAGTTAGAGGAGTGGCTGAGAGATGGGTCAATTTCGGGAGGAGAGGTGTCCTGATACCCTCCCCTTGAAAGAGTTCAAGTCGTAGACAGGAGGAAATACAGATGATGGAAGATTGTTTCAGAGTTTACCAGCATGAGGGATGAAAGAGTAAAGATGCTGGTTAACTCTTGCGTAAGGGATTTGGACAGTAAAGGGATGAGCTTGAGTAGAAAGTCATGTGTTGCGAGGCCGCGGGAGGGGGGGAGGCATGCAGTTAGCAAGTTCAGAAGAGCAATCACCATGAAAATATCGATAGAAGATAGAAAGATAGGCAACATGGCGGCGAAATTTAAGAGGAAGAAGACTATCAGTAGAAAGAGGAGAGTTGATGAGACGAAGAGCCTTAGACTGTATGAATGGAGCCCCCCCACACGTGAGATCCATACTCCATACGAGGGCGGACAAGGTCTCTGTAAATGGATAGCAACTATGAGGGGGAGAACTGGCGGAAACGGTACAGAACGCCCAGCTTCGAGGGAGCTGATTTAGTAAGAGAAGAGATATGAAGTTTCCAGTTGAGATTTTGAGTTAAGGATACACCGAGGATGTTTAGTGTTGAAGAAGGTGACAGCTGAGTGTTGTCAGAGAATAGGGGATAGTTGTTTGGAAGATTGTGTCGAGTGGATAGGTGGAGAAACTCTGTTTTTGAGGTGTTGAAGGACACCAAGTTCTTCTTGCCCAGTCGGATATATAGTAAGGTCTGAGGCTAAGCGTTCTCCCGCCTCCATCCTGGAATTATTTAGTTCCTGTTGGGTGGGTCTTCTATTAAAAGAAGTTGAGTAATGCACAGTAGAGTCATCGGCGTAAAATGGATAGGACAGTTCGTTTTGGAAAGAAGATCATCAATGAACAACAGAAAGAAAGTGGGAGATAGGACAGAACCGTGCGGAACACCACTATTAATAGGTTTAGGGGAAGAACAGTGACTGTCTACCACAGCAGAAATAGAACCGTCAGAGAGGAAACTTGAGATAAAGGTGCAGAGAGAAGGATAGAAACCGTAGGAGGGTAGTTTGGAAAGCAAAGATTTGTGCCAGACCCTATCAAAGGCTTTTGATATGTCCAGCGCAATAGCAAAGGTTTCACCGAAACTGCTAAGAGAGGATGACCAAGAGTCAGTCAGGAAGGCAAGGAGATCACCAGTTGAACACCCCTTGCGGAACCCATACTGGCGATCAGATAGAAGGTCAGAAGTGGAAAGGTGCTTTTGAATCTTCCGGTTAAGGATTGATTCAAAAGCTTTAGATAGATAGGACGGTAGTTTGAGGGATTGGAACGGTCACCCTTCTTAGGCACAGGCTGTATGAAGGCATACTTCCAGCAGGAAGGAAAGGTAGATGTTGACAGGCAGAGGCGAAAGAGTTTGACCAAGCAGGGTGTCAGCACGGAAGCACAGTTTTTAAGGACAATAGGAGGCACTCCATCGGGTCCATAGCCTTCTGAGAGTTGAGGCCAGAAAGAATCTTAATTATAGGCATAAAGAAGTTATAGGGGGGATGAGTAGGAGGAATATGCCCAGAATCGTCCAGGGTGGAGTTCTTACAGAAGGTTTGAGCGAAGAGTT
>NC_066520.1:3321787-3440208 GCF_024679095.1 Eriocheir sinensis
GCCAATTGCGCGCCGAATCGCTGAAAGGCGGGATTTCCCTCAGAGGCCCCTTTTCACGAGTCAACCAATCACAGCGCCCGTGACAACTGTGGTTTTAGAAGTTTGAGCTAATCACACAGCACTATCCGCAGCTGACAGCCGTAGCACCGAGTGGAGAGAGAAAACTAGAAGATAAAAGTGAGTGTGAGAAGTATGTCCATTGAGAAGCAATAAAAAAAAAAAATACATAGCATAAACTCAACGGAGCCACATTCCCGTGAGCCCCTATCAATAATAACACCATCGATTGTTTTATCTACAGAAGTTATGTGACTCCATTTAATAGTGTATTATAATATTACTTGGTGTCCACCTCAGAGTGAGTGGATAAAACTGCATTATATAACTGTTCATGAATCACAACTCGAAATCCCTAGAAATCATTCATAACTCCAAATTTGATTAAGTAATATAAGTTTTCTACGGTGCTGCCACCCAGTAACTTTTCTTGAAATTATGTATTTCTCTCAAAAGCAAGTTCTAAGGTTGTATTTCATGTAATGGTGAGCTAGGAGACAGGCGTTCTCCTCCACTGAATCGTTACAAGGCGCCTTTGCCTCCTCAACGCAGTTGCGACCCTACCTTTCCGGAAAGGGACTTATGAGCCCTGTTTTCAAAGAAGGCGCCGTCCTGCAAAGCTTTTGTTTATGGGGGGGGGGGGGGGGAGCGCGCCAGCCCTCCATGGGCGAGCGGCCGGGTGGCCCTTCCGCAGCGGTGAGGTGGACCTGCTTGGTCATCCTTGCTTTAGGCTGCCCCGCTGCGGTTAAGTTGACTGCTCGGGTGCTCGCCCGTGTCCTGCTACGGGCTGCTACTGGGCGCTTGCCCGGGGGACCCGTGTCTCCGTCGCTGCTCACCGGCTGATACCCGTGGCTGTAGCGGCGGCGGAGGCATCCCTGCAACTGCCCCGAGCTTGCATACTCGCCCCCCCTTACAGGGCCGCCTTTGGGCAAAGGCCCTGTCCCCTTTTCAGGAGTAAATCTTACAGACAGACAGACCTTTCGGGGAACGGCGGTGCAGAAAGGCGCCGTTGCCACGAAAGGCGCATTTGAACGTTTTGAGTGTCCGGCCTCAATAATAATGACGAAAGGCAGCAGGTCTCGATACGGGGGCACAACACACGTGCTCTTGTTTACAAACAGGAAAAGACTATCGCCTTGCGCAGATGATAAACATTATCTTTATAATCATAAACGCTACCTTACAATGCCCATATATCTTGACTAGATCATCATTTAGCATTCATAAAGTACTACTAACTTTAATTTACACTTAAGATAAAGTGGAACTTAGGGAAGGCGGTGGCTGAGTGGTGAGCCGGAGGACCTTAGCGCGGACTAGGTTCGGTCCCTCACCGAAACATGCTGATTTTACAAGTCCTCGCCGAGTGGCGGAAGATCACATATATGTTGTCCGGATCTTCAATCAACCCTAACTTCAGCGACTCCTGTGACTCCTGTGGCTCGGCCCGCCGCCCACTGTCTTCTGCCGGCTTCTCCCGGCTGCAAGAATAATCCGGTGCCAAAGCTTGTTGAATCAACACCGTTCCCACGGCAAGGAGCACCTCCTAAGCACAACCTAGCACCTCCGTGGTATTAAACATCCTGTGCGCGGCACTGCCATGGTGTTGCGACATACAGTCACACATTCACATGTACATTATAATATACACATTACATCGCTCGGTCACCTAAAAGTCGCGACCCCGCGACTCACCCGACCTTTAAAATCAGTGTACCTATCCATGTTACAGTCGCGCAATGTATACTAGCTAAACGAGGTCTTGTTATGGTTGCTTTAAAGAATTATATACAAGTCAGAGCCCGCCTAACGATACAACATCGGGAAATGCACAGGTTGATCCATGGCCTTGAAACATCTCCCTGGAAACCTTACTGTATTACTGTCTGGAAGTATTACCATGCGGTTAGACCTCAGTGACGACAACCCAAGAAGACCGTCAGACACGGCAGTGAAAAGTTTGACGTCACGTAAAAATCCAAACGCATGACAGGGGTGTTTCGTCCCAAACTCACTGGCAAACTCACCACCCCAAGGATGTTAAGCCTGTCGGCGGTGACACCGCAAAGGCTTAGGTCAGAGGGTCGTAGCTGGTAGCGGCCTCCCCGCGAAAGTAGTTGGTGTTGTGTTAAGTTTAAGGCGCGAACTGTTATCTCACTCGTCACAGGGCCGGTGTTACCGTGGCCTGCTTCACAAGTTGATTGTAGTAGGTGAGATAACACAATAGCCTTTACTTAAGTGAGGTGTGGCCGAGCGGTAGCCGTTATAAGTTCACTTTGAGTTCACTTAATTTACTCTCTCTCTCTGGTGGGCCAAAGAGGGGTCAATTTCGGAAGGAGAGGTGTCCTGATACCCACTTCTTGAAAGAGTTCAAGTCGTAGGCAGGAGGAAATACAGATGAAGGAAAATTGTTCCCGAGTTTACCAGCGTGAGAGATGAAACAGTGAAGATGCTGGTTAACTCGTGCGTAAGGAATTTGGATGGTAAAGGGATGAGCATGAGAAAAAAGTCGTGTGTAGTGTGGCCGCGGGAGGGGGGAGGCAAACATTTAGCAAGTTCAGAAGAGCAGTCAGCGTGAAAAGAACTATATATATATATATATATATATATATATATATATATATATATATATATATATATATATATATATATATATATATATATATATATTTTTTTTTACGGCAAAGGAGTTAGCTCAAGGGCATAAAA
Organism: Eriocheir sinensis; assembly: GCF_024679095.1. Lineage (NCBI taxonomy): Eukaryota > Metazoa > Arthropoda > Malacostraca > Decapoda > Varunidae > Eriocheir > Eriocheir sinensis. Next base: position 3,324,554 of record NC_066520.1, read on the forward strand.
AAGAGATCAATAATTTAAAAAAAAGCCCCCTAATCACTGCTCCTAAAAAGAGTAGGAGGAGTGGCCGAAAGATAGGTCAATTTCAGGAGGAAAGTTGTTCTGATACCCTCTTCTCCAAAGAGTTCAAGACATAGGCAGGAGGAAATACAGATGCAGGAAGATTGTTACAGAGTTTACCAGCGTGAGGGTTGAAACGGTGAAGATGCTGGTTAACTCTTGCATAAGGGGTTTTGACAGTATAGGATGAGCATGAGTAGAAAATCGTGTGCAGGGGGGCCACGGGAAGGGTGGAGGCATGCAGTTAGCAAGTTCAGAAGAGCAGTTAGCATGAAAATATCGATAGAAGATAGAGAGGCAACATGGCGGCGGAATTTAAAAGATAGAAGACTATTAGTAAGAGTAGGAGAGCTGATGAGACGGAGAGCCTTAGACTAGACTCTGTCCAAGAGAGCTCTATGAGTGGAGCCCCGCCACACATGAGATGCATGCTCCATACAAGGGCGGACAAGGCCCCTGTATATGGATAGCAACTGCGCGGGGGAGAAGAACTGGCGAGACGACACAGAACGCCCAACATCGAGGAAGCTGATTTAGTGAGAGAGGAGGTGTGAAGTTTCCAGTTCAGATTTTGAGTTAAGGATAGACCGAGGATGTTTAGTGTAGAAGAAGGTGCCAGCTGAGTGTTGTTGAAGAATTGGGGATAGTTGTTTGGAAGATTGTGTCGAGTAGATAGGTGGAGAAATTGAGTTTTTAAGGCATTGAAGGACACAAGGTTCCTTTTACCCCAATCGGAAATGATAGCAAGGTCTGAGGTTAAGCGTACTGCAGCCTCCAGTCTGGAGTCATGTAATTCCTGTTGAGAGTGTCTTCTATTGAAAGAAGTTGAATAATGCAGAGTGCAGTCGTCAGTGTATGAGTGGATAGGACAGTTTGTTATGGAAAGAAGATCATTGATGAATAACAGGAAGAGAGTGGGTGATAGGACAGAGCCCTGTAGAAGACCACTGTTGATAAGTTTAGGAGAAGAACAGCGACCGTCTACCACAGCAGAGATAGAACGGCCGGAAAGGAAACTGGATATAAAAGAACAGAGAGAGGGATATAATCCGAAAGAGTGCAGTTTAGAAGCAAAGACTTGTGCCAGACTATATCGAAAACTTTCGATATGTCTAGCGCAACTGAGAAAGTTTCACCGAAACGGCTAAGAAAGAATGACCAAGAATCAGTTAAGAGAGTAAAAAGATCGGCAGTAGAACGTCCCTTGCGGAGCCCATACTGGCGATCAGATAGAAAGTCAGAAGTGAAAAGGTGCTTTTGAATATTCCGGTTAATCCGGTTTAGATCGGGGGTGCCATATCTCCGGTAAATATGCATGAATCGCTCTGATTTTTATGTTGTGAAGTATTGGCATCATTTACATCAACATTAGACATTGACCCCCATTCTTGTCCCCCTCCCCCCCCCTCCAACTACAAATACAACGAAAATTTAAAAGCGAATCTCCGTCGTTATTATTGGCCCCACAACCTTCATTTTTCTGTGACTTAGAGACGTTATAATATGAAATGTTTCTTCGTCGTTAGATTTTCATTTCAGCTTTTGAATTTGTTTTATGATTTTTTTTTTGTGTTTTTTTTTTGCCTTTTTTTGACCAAAAAAATATTAATATAAAATTAAACCAGACATATATAAAAAAAACAGCGACGATGATTTGAAGAGAAAGTATTCCTCTGCCTTTTAGTCTTTGTTTCATTGAAATCAAGCTAAAACTGGCTCCAAGGTTAACGTTAGAAGGGGAATAACTTATGTTTTGAGATATGGGCTGATAAAGTTTATTGATGGATCGCGATCCCGTTAAAACACACTAGGAAGCTTTTTTCAGGTTTACTATGAGTTTTTTTTTTATCATCTTCAATCTGCGAGATAGTTGCCAAAATGTATACCTACCAAATATATTTTTTTCACAAAGTAATTTTTTAATATTTTTGGGGTCTCCAAACCGGACTCCCCCCTTAAGGAAAATAGGAGGCACTCTATTAGGTCCATAAGCCTTCTGAGAGTTAAGGCCAGAGAGGGCATACAAAACATCATTATGAAGAATCTTAATAACAGGCATAAAGGAGTCAGAGGGGGGGGATGAGTAGGAGGAATATGCCCAGAATCGTCCAAGGTGGAGTTCTTACAGAAAGTTTGAGCGAAGAGTTCAGCCTTTGAGATAGGTGAGACGGCAGTGGTGCCGTCAGGGTTAAGAAGAGGAGGGAAAGAAGAAGAAGTGAAATTGGAGGAGATGTTTTTGGCTAAATGCCAGAAGTCTCCGGAAAAATTAGAAAAAGCAGTTTTGACTTTGACTACGGATGAAAGAGTTTTTGGTAATTCGAAGAATAGACATGGCACGATTCCGGGCAGAAATGTAAAGATCATGGTTAGCGGGAGTTCGAAGACTGGTACATTTTGTGAGCTGCCTCACTATCTTTGACAGCACGAGAACAAGCGTGATTAAACCAAGGCTTTTTAGCATGAGGAATAGAGAAAGTACGTGGAATGTATGCCTCCATTCCAGAAACAATTACCTCTGTGATGCGCTGGGCATACACAGAGGGGTCTCTCTCCTGGAAGCAGTAATCATTCCACGGGAAATCGGAAAAGTACATCCTCAGGTCGTCCCACCGAGCTGAAGCAAAATGCCACAAGCATCGCCTCTCCGGTGGGTCCAGAGGATGTACAGGAGCGATAGGACAAGATACAGAAATAAGGTTGTGATCGGAAGAACCCCACGAAGAGAACAGTTTGACAGAGTAAGCAGAAGGGTTAGAGGTGAGGAAGAGGTCAAGTATGTTAGGTCTGTCTCCAAGACGGTCGGGAATACTTCAGGGTGCTGAACCAACTGCTCGAGATCGTTGAGTAGAGCAAAGTTTTAGGCTTTCTCACCAGGCTGGTCAGTGAAAGAGGATGAAAGTCAAAGCTGGTGGTGAACGTTGAAAATTCCAAAGATGGAGATTTCAGTGAAGGGATACTGGGTTAAGATGTGCTCCACTTTAGAGTTCAAATAGTCAAACAATTTTACATAGTTAGTAGAGCTAGGTGAGAGATAAACAGCTCAGAAGTATTTAGTAATAGAATGACAATGAAGTCTTACTGTCTTAGCCAGATGGTGGAAAATTCAGAAGAGTCAAGGTCGTGGGCACGAGAGCAAGTGATGTCGTTGCGCACGTAAGCGCAACATCCAGCTTCGGATTGAAATTTAGGATAGAGATAGTAGGAGGGAACAGAGTAAAGATTGCTGTCAGTAGCCTCAGAAACCTGTGTTTCTGTGAGGAAGGGAAGGTGAGGCTTAGCGGAGTAAAGATGGTGCTCCACAGAATGAAAATTAGAGCGAAGACCGCGAATGTTGCAGAAATTGACAAGAAACAGGTTGGAGGAGTTATCTAGACACCTCTCATTTCGGCAGCCGGAAGGGGAGTCCTCCCTCGGGGAGTTTGTGGTCCCCCCACCTGGCGGGGACTCCGAGGCTCTACTATAGAACGCCATTTTGAATATTGAAATTTGGGAAAAAGGTGTGTATGTTGTGTGAATGTAGTGTGGTGTGGAAAGAGAGAGGATCTGTTTTTAGAGAGCATGCTGAACTACTCTCTGGTGTTGAGGAGACAATAGGGAACCGGTTTTTGGAGGGCCTCAGCACCCTCCTCACTTCCCATATATATCTCACCGGGAGTAGCTTGCGCCCGTTTCGGTAGGTGTCTTCCTACGTACTCCTAACACACACACACACACACACACACACATATATATATATAGATATATATATATATATATATATATATATATATATATATATATATATATATATATATAAGGCATACAAGAAATGGCAAAAGACAAAGGAGGAGGAAGATAGAGAGGTGTTTTTTTTTCTATAAAAAAGAAAAAGGCAAGAAAAGAGGTAGGGAAGGCAAAGAAGAAGGCAACAGAAGAGCGGGTGAGGGAGAGAGAAGGGAGAAATAAAATATAAAAAAATGAAATGTTTAAAACTGCGAAAGAAATGAAAAGAGAGAGAGAGAGAGAGAGAGAGAGAGAGAGAGAGAGAGAGAGAGAGAGAGAGAGAGAGAGAGAGAGAGAGAGAGAGAGAGAGAGAGAGAGAGAGAGAGAGAGAGAGAGAGAGCAGATGTAGTTGGGGCAAAGTCTGTAAAAGATGAAGGAGGGAACATCATAGTGGAAAAAGAAAAGATATTGGAAAGATGGAGTAAATATTTCAGTGAACTGTTAAATGAGGAAAATGAATATACGATAAATGAAACTGAAAAAGTTGAAGGCCCACAAGAAAAAAAAATCGGAAGAGGAAGTAAAAGAAGCACTAAAGGAAATGAAAAATGGTAGAGCAGCAGGACCTTCAGGGCTAACAGTAGATTTAAGGCACTCAACGAGGTCAAAGTGTCATATTACTCCAATCGTCATGAAATTTTTATGGTTTGAGTGCAGTACTTTACTGATCATTCACCTACAATATCAAGATGATATCTTAAAAGAAAAAAAAAATAACTTTTTGTAAATTTACTACCCATTTAAAATGGGGTGAGTTTCTGTGTTTATAATCCGATTTTAGTTTTCTTAATACAGAATTAAAGAATGAACATTCCTCTACTTCTCCAAGTTAGATAATCCATGGATTCGAAAAATAATAGTACTTATGAATTTTTTATTAATTTACTCATTTTCCACTATTTTTTAATGTTTCCATCCTCTATGTGACCAACCAATACAATCTAGAAGGAAAATCTAACTACCAAATGTTGCTGTTTTACTACTCTATTCTGCAAACAGATTTAAGATCGGTTAAAAACTTTCAAATCTCAGGAATTTTGAAGTTAAAGCAATGCACTTTTGAGATACGGGCATTTAAAGTTACGTAAGTACATATTGATGTTCCTCCTCCATGAATGGCCACACTGTGCCGAATGTTGTTAGTACAGGTATTGTAATGTTGCTGTCTTGTTATTTAGGTGATCTTGAGTCATGAACATGGCACCTGAACCCACTTCTTGTTGAAGTATTACTCACTCAAAGGTGAGGGTGTCAGGGAGCCACCGCCTCCTTCATTGTTGCCAGTTTTTGTTTGCATCACTTGGTGTTAGAAACTATCTGGCTCGTAGGGTTTGCTTCCTTCCTTTTCTGTTTTAATCTTCTTTCTTGGTTATGATGATCTGTCAGAAGCTCTGTCTTTCCTTGTCTTGTATTCGTTTTCATATTTTTTTGTTTTTATGTTGTATGGTGAGATGGGCTCTTCTCTCTTGAAACTGAAGTAGAAGGCTGTGGTAATGGTGGTGTTGATGCAGAAGCATCAGGAACAGCAGTCGTGGCAGCAGGGAGCGAGTGAGAGGTGGTGGCGAGTAAGGCAGCAGCGGTGGGTGGTGGCGAGTCAAGCCTCGCTGCTCCATGTTGAACGCCTGTCTGTCTCTCTTCATTATCTACTCGACCATGGCGTGCCTTCTTCAATCAGGCAATCCTCTTGACAATGGCAGCCTTTCTTCTTGGCATTTGAACTGGATGAAGCCAGCATCATCAGCAGTTTTGTCATAAGAGGAAAAAAAGGCAGTGTGGGGGTAGAGCGTACACACCTATGTCCATCCTCTGCGTGACAAGGACACGCACTGTCGGCACTGATGAATTCTGGTGAGAGCTACGGGACAGTATTGTCCCGCGCGCACAGGAGAAAGTATCAGACACCACCAGAGGGAAAACTATTCGTGTCTAAATACTAGTGTTTTTCCTACAATTTTTTTTTCTAAAGGTATCTTCTGCCTCACGTGACCTTGACTGAGCGCGCGGGGTGATTTAAACGGCGATTTAAATGCCCATTTCAACTCGGTCGGTAAAAATTCTTCCTGTAATGTTTTCTCTATGCCTTTAGGGTGATCATTGACGAAGTTTCTCATTTTCGATAATTTTTGCATTTTTCACCTGAGTCGTTTGCCTTAATAAAAACAGCAGGAAAGGAAGGAGTTATAGAATTGACAAGGATGTTAAACAAGGTATGAAAAAGGGAGAGATACCAGAAGACTGGAAAGGAAGCAACACTATACCCATTTTTAAAAGGAAAGGGGATGCTTTGAAATGTGGTAACTATAAAGGGATAAGGTTAGTGGAGCATGGCATGAAGGTATATGAAAAAGTCCTGGAGAAGAGGCTGAGAAGGATAATAAGAATCGATAAATGTCAGTTTGGCTTTTACCCTGGGAGGTCAACAACTGAAGCAATATATACTATGAGAGGGCTTCAGGAAAGGTTTATGGGGGAGATTGTATCATGTTTTTGTAGATCTAGAGCAGCGGTTCCCCAACTTTTCAGGCCACGCACCACCTCCCAGGCTGTGACCGAGTCCACGCACCCCCGCTAAGATTCGAGCAGTACTAAGGTCCCATCGATTTTCCGAAATTTTGTCCATTTTTTACGAATTTTGTGCTCGCATAGCATGAGTATATGAGCGATGGCAATCAAAACTGAACGAAAATATACCTGGAGGGTGGATGAATGTGCTCAGAGTCTGGGTAAGTTTCAAACAAAGAACAGACAACTCCGCTGAAGCGTACAGCATACGTTAGTTTTAAAACAATGACAGTTAATGATGTGTTTGAAATTTTAATGAGACATAAAAACCGCCATTACATTTTTTTTTCTCCTTACGCACGCCTAGTAATCAGCTCACAGCACCCCTAGGGGTGCGGGCACCACACTTTGGGAACCGTTGATCTAGAGAAAGCATTTGACAGAGTACCAAGGGAAATTATAAGATGGGCAGGCGAAGAGTACCAGAAAGATTGGTTGAATCGGTGATGGGATTATGAAGGTACAAAATCGAGAATGAAAACAGTGGTGGGAACATCAGATGAGTTAGAAATTGGAGTGGGGGCTCACCATGGATATGCCCTTAGCCCGCTCCTATTTATAACAGTAATGGAGGAAGCAACAAAGTAGTAAATACAGAGACAGCAGAAGAAGTGAAAGAAAAGTTTAATAAATGGAAGGAAGGAATGAAAGAGAGAGGTTTGAAAATTAGTATGGAAAAACAAAGTACATGGTGACTGGAAAAGAAGCAAGAGAAGAGCTTAAATAAAGAAAATATCCATGTGGATGGTGTGGGAAGGGAGTAGGTGTAAATTCTGTCTTGTGCACAAGTTGCAGGCAGTGGTGCCACCTTAGATGCTCAGGCCTCAGAAATGTAAGAGGAGTGCAGAATTTTACATGCCCAGCTTGCGTAAGGTGACAGCAATGACAAGAAACTAAGAGGGATGAACCTGAGGAGAATGGAGGAAAGCTGGATGAGGTAGAACATTTCTGTTATTTGGGAGATGTTCTGGACTGTGAGGCAGGAGTGGAGAGGACAGTGAGAGCGAGAGTGGCGGCAGTGTGGTTTAAGTGGAGGGAGGTGGCGAGTCTGCTCGTGAATCGTAGCATCCCTCTAAAGAGCAGAGCAGGGGTGTACCAAACGTGTATTAGATCAGTGATGTTGTATGGAGCAGAAACATGGGCTCTAACTAGAAAATTGATGGAGGTATTGAGAGCAAGTGATTGCAGAATGCTGAGATATATGGCGGGGATCAGGTGGCAAGACAGGGTGTCCAGTGCGGATGTAGCTAACAGATGTGGAGTAGAGAACCTTGAAACAGTGCTCAGAAGGAAAAGACTCCTATGGTTTGGTCATGTAAAGAAAGCAGGTGAGGATACAGTGCTGGGAGTTGTGGAGAGATTAGAGATAAAAGGAAGGAGACCAGTTGGTAGACCTAGGAAAACGTGGAGAAGGTGTATACAGGAAGACTTGGCACTCATGGGATTGGATGAACAACAGGCAGAAGACAGAGTAGAATGGAGGAGAGCCATAAAGCGTCCAACCGGTAAAACTACGGTTACACTAGTCAACGAAATGATTGGATTCCAACGATTCGCTTGAATTTCGTCCAAGGTTGGAGAATTTCGTTTGGAATCCAAGCATAGGGTTGGAGGAAAGATACCTCGCCCAGTAGCGTTGTACTCCTTCCCTTGGATCTCATCCAAGGGAAGAAAACTGAAGATCTATGTTATACAGTATTCATATTTATGACATATTTGAAAAGAAAGTATACAGCTTATTCAGTCATAAGAGATGAAGTATTTATTAGTATAAAAATATCTTGAAATAGGAATAAAATTTTGTAGAATGTATATAGTAGCAATAAGCAGCCATTCGTTTGACTACCGTTGCGGTGTAAACATTTCCTCTCCCTACGCGTCATAACTTCAACTGTTCTCGCCGTGATGGAGTGAAAAACTGAAGTTATTCACGATCTCCTGGAGAAGGTTCGACCCCAGGAGGTGCTTTGGAATGTTATTACGCTTACCACCCTCTCCCTTCCCTCCGTCCCTCCCCTCCTTCCCTTCCCCTTCCTCCCTCCCCCTCTCCCTCCCCCCCCCCTCTCTCTCTCCGCCACCCTTACGGCAAGGTTGGACTCGTCTAATCACTCGTCCAAAGATAGAATTGAATGGACAGCTGTATAAGGTTAGGCTCCAAGCGTTTCGTTGACTAGTGTAACCGTAGCTTAAGGAAGAGTGAAAACGGACGTTAAACGAAGTGATGATGATGATGATGATAATATATATATATATATATATATATATATATATATATATATATATATATATATATATATATATATATATATATATATATTACATCTCGGCCTGTAGCGCCGGTAGGCTTTCTTCATGGACCTGGTGGTCGGCCCAAGCCCGTCATGGCGCAGGCAATATTTTGACAGTGGCGCCAGTTATGCTTGGGTCATGCTGCCCCCCGGAACTCATTCTTGATTCACTTGGACGGTTTTTTCTAGAGTACGGGTAGGTGGGTGCTAGTGCCGTGAATGCTAGGCTCACGCGCTAACCACTCAGCCACCGCCTGACCTATATATATTTAGATATATATATATATATATATATATATATATATATATATATATATATATATATATATGTATGTATACACATTATTGTAGGAGTAGGTAGGAAGACACCTACCGAACGGGCGTGAGCTACTCCCGGTGAGGATATATGGGAAGCAAGGAGGGTGCTGAAGCACTTCAAAGACCCTTCCCATGTCCTCACTAACCGTTTCCCCTTTTGTCTCATCAACACCAGAGAGCAGTTCAGCATGCTCTCTAAAGACAGTTCCTCTCTCTTTCTACACCACACTACATTCACAAAACACACACACCTTTTCCCAAAATTCAAAATTCAAAATGGCGAAAAACAACACTGCCTCGGAGTCCCCGCCTGGGGGGGGAACATAAATTCCCCCAGGGAGGACTCCCCTTCTGGCTGCCGAGTTGAGAGGTGTCCTGATAACTCCTCGAACCTCCTCCTTATCAATTTCTGCAACATTCGTGGTCTTCGTTCTAATTTTCATTCTGTGGAACAGCATCTCTCCTTCTCTAAACCTCATCTTCTCTTCCTCATCGAAACACAGGTTTCTGAGGCTACTGACAGCAACCTCTACTCTGTTCCCTCCTACTATCTCTATCCTAAATTTCAATCCAAAGCTGGATGTTGCGCCTACGTGCGCAACGACATCACTTGCTCTCGTGCCCAAGACCTTGACTCTTCTGAATTTTCCACCATCTGGCTAAGAATTCATTGTCATTCTATTACTAAATACATCTGTGCTGTTTATCTCTCACCTAACTCTACTTACTATGCAAAATTCTTTGACTATTTGAATTCTAAAGTGGAGCACATCTTGACTCACTCTCCCTTCGCTGAAATCTCCATCTTTGGAGATTTCAATGTACACCACCAGCTTTGGCTTTCATCCTCATTCACTGACCAGCCTGGTGAACAAGCCTACAACTTTGCTCTCCTCAACGACCTAGAGCAGTTGGTTCAGCACCCTACACGTATTCCCGAGCGTATTGGAGACAGATCCAACATTCTAGTCCTCTTCCTTTCCTCTAATCCTTCTGCTTCTTCTGTCACACTGTTCTCTCCGTTGGGCTCCTCCAATCATAACCTTATTTCTGTTTCCTATCCTATCGCTCCTGTACATCCTCTGGACCCACCGAAGAGGCGATGCTTCTGGCATTTTGCTTCAGCTCGGTAGGACGACCTGAGGATGTACTTTTCCGATTTCCCGTGGAATGATTACTGCTTCCAGGAGAGAGACCCCTCTGTGTGTGCCCAGCGCATCTCAGAGGTGATTGTCTCTGGAATGAAGGCATACATTCCACGTTCTTTCTCTACTCCTCATGCTTAAAAGCCTTGGTTTTATCATGCTTGTTCTCGTGCTATCAAAGATAGAGAGGCAGCTCACAAAACGTTCCAGAGTCTTCGAACTCCCGCTAACTATGACCTTTACATTTCAGCCCGGAATCGTGCCAAATCTATTCTCCGACTTACCAAAACTTCTTTTATCAATAGAAAATGTCAACACCTTGCTTCTTCTAATTCTTCCCGTGACTTCTGGTATCTAGCCTAAAATATCTCCTCCAATTTCATTTCTTCCTCTTTCCCTCCTCTCCTTAACCCTGACGGCAGCACTGCCGTCTCATCTGTCTCTAAGGCTGAACTCTTCGCTCAAACTTTCTGTAAGAACTCCACCTTGGACGATTCTGGGCAAATTCCTCCTACTCATCCCCCCTCTGACTCCTTTTTGCCTGTTATTAAGATTCTTCCAAATGTTGTTTTCTATGCCCTCTCTGGCCTCACCTCTCAGAAGGCTTATGGACCTGATGGAGTGCCTCCTATTGTCCTTAAAAACTGTGCTTCTGTGCTGACACCCTACCTGGTCAAACTCTTTCGTCTCTGCCTATCAACATCTACCTTTCCTTCCCGCTGGAAGTATGCCTTTGTACAGCCTGTACCTAAGAAGGGTGACCGTTCCAATCCCTCAAAGTACCTCCCTATAGCTTTACTTTCCTGTCTATCTAAAGCTTTTGAATCAATCTTTAACCGGAAGATTCAAAAGCACCTTTCCATTTCTAAACTTCTATCTGATCGCCAGTATGGGTTCCGCAAGGGGCGTTCTACTGGAGATCTTCTTGCTCTCTTAACTGATTCTTGGTCATCCTCTCTTAGCCGTTTCGGTGAAACTTTCTCTGTTGCGCTAGACATATTGAAAGCCTTCGATAGAGTCTGGCACAAGTCTTTGCTTTTTAAACTGACCTCTTTCGGATTCTACCCCTCTCTCTGTTCCTTTATCTTCAGTTTCCTTTCCGGCCGTTCTATCTATGCGGTGGTAGACGGTCACTGTTCTTCCCCTAAACCTATCAACACTGGTGTTCCTCAGGGCTCTGTCCTATCACCCACTCTCTTCCTGTTATTCATCAATGATCTTCTTTCCATAACAAACTGTCCTGTCCACTCGTACGCCGACGACTTCACTCTGTATTATTCAACTTCTTTCAATAAAAGACGCTCTCAACAGGAAGTACACGACTCCAGACTGAAGGCTGCAAAACGCTTAACCTCAGACCTTGCTATCATTCCCGATTGGGGTAGAAGGAACCTTGTGTCCTTCAATGCCTCAAAAACTCAATTTCTACACCAATCAATTCGACACAATCTTCCAAACACCTATCCCCTATTTTTCGACAACACTCAGCTATCACCATCTTCAACACTAAACATCCTCGATCTATCCTTTACTCAAAATCTCAACTGGAAACTTCACATCTCTCTCGCTAAATCAGCTTCCTCGAGGTTGGGCGTTCTGTATCGTCCCCGCCAGTTCTTCTCCCTCGCGCAGTTGCTATCCATATACAGGGGCCTTGTCCGCCTTCGTATGGAGTATGCATCTCACGTGTATGGGGGCTCCACTCACACAGCTCTTCTGGGCAGAGTGGAGTCTAAGGCTCTTCGTCTCATCAGCTCTCCTCCTCCTACTGATAGTCTTCTACCTCGTAAATTCCGTCGCGATGTTGCCTCTCTTTCTATCTTCTATCGATATTTCCACGCTGACTGCTCTTCTGAACTTGCTAACTGCATGCCTCCCTCCCCTCCCGCAGCTCCGCTGAACACGACTTTCTACTCATGCTCATCCCTATACTGTCCAAACTCCTTATGCAAGAGTTAACCAGCATCTTCACTCTTTCATCCCTCACGCTGGTAAACTCTGGAACAATCTTCCTTCATCTGTATTTCCTCCTGCCTACGACTTGAACTCTTTCAAGAGAAGGGTATCAGGACACCTCTCTTCCCGAAATTGACCTCTCTTTCGGCCACCTCTTTTGATTCTCTTTTAGGAGCAGCGAGTAGCGGGCTTTTTTTTTTTTATTGTTTCCTTTTTTTTGTGCCCATGAGCTGCCTCCTTTGTTGTAAACACACACACACACACACACACACACACATACATACATATATATATATAGATATATATATATATATATATATATATATATATATATATATATATATATATATATATATATATATAGTATAAATGAATACAGGTAGCTGCTGATGCGTTGAGGAATAAGCCTACCTGTGGCTGTTGATGATACATGTCTTATTCCTCAACACAATGATTCCTACCTGTATTCAGTTATTATAGAGTATATTTTTTATGTGATTATATTTGGTATGCCTATGTGAATGAGCTATGTAGGAAATAATGACCGAAAGTGTGCATTACTTTATAGATAGCCTACTATCATCGCCTTCAGTGCTCATTTTGCAGGGCCCGTTCTCCCTTGAAAACTTGCAGTATTATGATTGTTTCTTAGGTGATGTCATTGATTGTTTAAGTAGAGTGTCGTTATTCAATTAAGTTTCGAATATTTTTTAATCATGAAAGAAGCTAGATTATCTCAATCATATATATTTGGTACGCGTCTTTGATACAATCTATGATGTCATCAACAGCCAATCAGGTGAAAGGGGGGCGGAGCTTAGCCAGAATGGCGGAGGGGCTTCTCGGTGCAAATTGGCCAAGCTAATTTGGACCGACTATATATATATATATATATATATATATATATATATATATATATATATATATATATATATATATATATATATATATATATTGTGTGTGTGTGTGTATATATATATATATATATATATATATATATATATATATATATATATATATATATATATATATATATATATATATATATATATATATATATAGATATATATAGAGATATAGAGATATAGATAGATATATATATATATCAGTGGTGGGCACCGATCACTTTTTTGCTGTTCCGATCCCCGTTCATCCGATCAGTTTGGGCAGCTGCTCCGATTCCGATCATCCGATCATTTTTTAAGTACTGCTGTTCCGATCACCATTCCGATCATCCCATCATTAAAACTTATATTAATTACTGTTATTTTTTAAAAAAATAATAATTACAAGAAACACCTATTATAGGCGTTCTTTAAGTAATAATTTCAAATAAGTAATAACTTAATTATTTGCTTATAAATATCTTTATTTTTCCTCTTTCTTTTGGTATATAGGACATGGTAAAGAAAAAATGTTATCTTAACTTTTTATTGTAGGCATTTATTTAAGTCTACTCTTTTTATTCAATTTCTGAAAGTATGAAAAAGGAATTATGTTCGCTATTTTTTACTTTTGTTTGAAGTTGATTTAGATTTTTGACAAACATTTTTCATCTTTTTTAATATTTTATCATCGATATCTAGGAAATATTTTTTACTATTCTATAAAAAACGAGCGATAGTGATCATTAATCTCCAATCATTTCTGATTAAATAGCTTTCTGAATAAAAGATATTGGTCCATAAATAAATTAGTTACAAGAAGAACATAAGCAATAAGGTTTTGATTTGAAGTGAGCCGGTGTTGTGTCATCTGCCATCCACGTATCCTGAGACATCTCATCCTGATCTGCGCATGCGCGGAACCCAATGTTTACAAACACAGTGTTGATATCGTAGTTTGTCCAGACAAGATGGCGGCAAGACAGCATGTAAGCTTTTATGGGAAAATGGCCAAATTCATGAATGACATGGCCCCATAATTCAGATAGTCTACCATTAAATGGAGAGAATCCGAGAAACATGACCATCAATGAGAAGAGAGTGTAGGTTATCTCATTTATCACATATACTGACATACAAGGGGTGTAGGTTATCTCATTTATCACATTTACCGACATACAAGGGGTGTAGGTTATCTCATTTATCACATTTACCGACATACAAGGGGTGCAGGTTATCTCATTTATCACATTTACTGACATACAAGGTTTCAGGTTACCTCATTTATCACATTTACCAACATACAAGGGGTTTAGGTTATCTTATTTTTCACATTTACTGACATACAAAGGTAGGCGGTGGATGAGTGATTAGCGTGCGGGGCCAGCATTCATCACACCATGGACAATGTCGATTCGAATCCCCACGCTACCACCTGGGATTTTTTAGTCACCGCCGAGTGGCTTAAGACTACCCACAGGCTGTCCAGAAGACCACCTATCATCCCGGATTCTAGAAGAAACCGTACAAGCGAATCAAAAATGAGTTCCAGGGAGCAGCATGAGTCAAGCATAACTAGCGCCACTATAAAAATTGCCTGCGCCATGACGGGCTTGGGCCGACCACCAGGCCCCTCAAGAGAGCCTTTCGGCGCTATAGGCTGAGATGTAAACAAAAAAAAGGTACAACATTTATCACATTTACCGACATACAAGGGGTGTAGGGTACTTCATTTATCACATTTACCGACATACAAGGGGTGTAGGGTACCTCATTTATCAGATTTACCGACAAACAAGGGGTGTAGGGTACCTCATTTATCACATTTACCGACATACAAGGGGTGTAGGGTACTTCATTTATCACATTTACCGACATACAAGGGGTGTAGGGTACCTCATTTATCAGATTTACCGACAAACAAGGGGTGTAGGGTACCTCATTTATCACATTTACCGAGATACATGGGGTGCAGGTTATCTCAGTTATCACATTTACCGACTTATAAGGGGTGTAGGTTATCTCATTTATCACATTTACCGACGTACAAGGGGTGCAGGTTATCTCATTTCTCACATTTACCGACATATAAGGTGTGTAGGTTATCTCATTTATCACATTTACCGACGTACAAGGGGTATAGATTATCTCATTTATCACATTTACGGACATACAAGGGGTGTAGGTTATCTCATTTATCACATATACCTACATACAAGGGGTGTAGGTTATCTCATTTATTACATATACCGACACACAAGGGGTGCAGGTTATCTCATTTATCACATATAGCGACATACAAGGGGTGCAGATTATCTCATTTATCACATTTACCGACATACAAGGGGTGCAGGTTATCTCATTTATCACATATAGCGACATACAAGGGGTGCAGATTATCTCATTTATCACATTTACCGACATACAAGGGGTGCAGGTTATCTCATTTATCACATATACCGACATACAAGGGGTGCAGGTTATCTCATTTATTACATTTACCGACATACAAGGGGTGTAGGTTATCTCATTTATCACATATATCGACATACAAGGGGTGTAGGTTATCTCATTTATCACATTTACCGACATACAAGGGGAGCAGATTATCTCATTTATCACATTTATCGACATACCTCATTTACCTCATTTACTGACATACAAAGGGTGTAGGAAGAAACTTTCATATTTCAAGCAATTTTCAAATTCGAAACATACGTCAACATTTACTTTAAAAAAATTAAAAATAAAAACTCAGGTGGGATATATCGCGATAGGCAGTCGATAAAGACACGGTACCGTGTCGCAATTCATCCACCCTTTGTTTGTAAACAAATCCCGCGCATGCGCAGATTGGATGGGATGTCTTAGGATACGTGGATGGCAGATGACACCACTCCGGGTAGGACACGTAGCAATGGGCTTAAGTTGGATAACTTCAGGTTCAACAAAGACATAAGCAAGAATTGGTTTACCAACAGTGGTGGATGAGTGGAACAAACGTAGAAGTCTTGTGGTGAGCGCCAACATGATAGATACATTCAAGAAGAGGTTAGGTAAGTTCTTGGATGGGAGGGGTATGGGGTGTTAGTTTGGTGCCGTGGTCTGGGCGGCATGTTGCGCTGTCTCGCGAGACCTCCTTCCTTCTCTTCCTCTTGTTGCGGGAGGAGCCCGACGGGTGGGTGGGGGGGTCGAGAGAAGGCAATGCCCTCCCCCCGGTTAAGAAGGTGGGGAGGTCAGGCGGGGCGAAGCCCCCCCTTTTAGCTTAGATCTTGTTGGTTTCCCGAAAATGAACTGACGCTGCCGCCATTAGAGGGTGGTAACACTGCAGCAGAAAATGCATAACTGACAACTGTGGCAGGCCACTAGGTTACTGGAGTGAGCGGAAGCCCACTACTGCAGCCCAGGACCTTAGTCTGTCTAGCTCAGGGGTGTCCAAACTTTTTCACAGAGGGCCACATGCGGAATATATACGAAGAGTCGGGCCGCTCAGTATATTTATGGATGGAGATAGATTTTAGAGTTTATAGTTTTAGAGGAACTACCACGTGTAGGTCAACTGGCCTCTTGCAGATTCCTTATTTTCTTATGTATGTATATTTTTTAAGGAATGTAAGTAAGTAGATATAGGCAAGTGTACCTTTAAAGGAATCTATTTTCTATAATGTCTTATTTTATTTATGTGTACAGGATAAACTATTGAATCTTATTGCAAGAGGATCGAGTAGCATCATGCTCGTTAGAGAGGATTTGAATGTAAGCTTATAGTTTTCATTGTACGTATTATTATTACACAGCAAGATGTGAGCCGTTACAAAGGCAATCCCACGCTTACTACTGTGAACCATAACAAAGGGACGTGCATTCATTATTTTAGATTTAATGTTTAGGCTCTCCCATTGTGGCCAAAAAGGTATTTAGCATGTTTTGTATTTTTATACTGTGTCTAGAATATGCATATGTAGACAGTCAAGTGAATTATAGTGAGTATAAGCAATAAACATTACCTAAAGATGTGTTTACGTAATTTGTTTGTGTGTTAAATTCACTACAGAAACCTATAGAATATACGATATTTGTCAATCAAAGACAAAGACAATGAAAGCCTGTTTAGATTCTATTTACATTACCGCTCGACAAAAATACTTTCGATTTTATTTGCGTTACCGTTCGACGTGAATACTTCGTTTTCTATTTCATCTCTCCTTCCTCCAACTGCTGACGTCATTTTCTGCGCGCTGGTTGACCCTGTGTCCTTTGATCCTGCTGCAGCCCACACCACACTGTCATGGCGTCGTGTAACAAGTCTCGCCAAGCAAATAAAGCGACTTTGCGCCTGCGCGTCTCGTTCACGATACCTTACCAGGATTAAATAAATTGACGATCAATAAATATCGCTAAATTTTATAAATAAAGACGCTTATTTGAAGTAACTATTTAGCAACGTGTATAAAAATAATTGTAAGAAGTCCGCAGTCTCTTATCGCCATGACAACGTTGACCACTTTCTTTACTGTGATCGGTGATCGGAAGTTAGTTTGTGAAGTTCCGATCTCCACAGTCCGATTACCTTTTACAAAGATGATCCAATCTTTGCATTCCGATCGCCAATTGCTGTTCCGATCAGATCGGAAGATCGGACGATCGGATTGATGATCGGAAGTGCCCAGCTCTGATATATATATATATATATATATATATATATATATATATATATATATATATATATATATATATATATATATATAGATATTATACAGTGCTCGTCATAAACATTGTCGCCGGAGACCACGGTATCCGTTTGAAAGATCAAAATGCACGCCTTTCCTTGGCGGGCATCGGGTGCTTTAAATTAAATTATTACACATCTTGCATCTCAGCTTGGGTGTTGGGCAGCTTGCAACGGCGGGAAGAAGTGACAGGCACCTGTCAATCACTCTGACTGGGGACCACGTTGTTGCTCGCTTCCCGCGCCACCCTCTCGGGGTGGGAAGGTACCGGTAACAGTACCGGTACTAACGGTACCAGCTAAACGGTACGGTACTGCCATGTGCTGCAGTGAGTGAGTGCCCTTCTGACATATGCGCCGATTGTCGAATCTTTGTATCATTGTGGACACTCACTCCTTCCATTGAGGCAGTGTCCGGGGTTCGACAATCGGCGCATATGTCAGAAGGGCACTCACTCACTGCAGCACATGGCAGCAAGTGCACAGTGAAATAGAGCGCTCAACACAAGTTCTACTCAATAACGGCTTCAGCGAGATTGAAATCAACCGCCACACCAAGAAGATCATGGATAGCTGGCACAATCCAAAAACAACAGAAAAGAAGCAAGAAATTACCATCTTCTACAGAGCATTCTTCTCGGCAGCACACAAGGAAGAAGAAAGGATCATGAGGCAGATAGTGCACCGCAACCTAAAACCCACAAACCAGGAGAAGAAGATCAGCCTCCGAATATACTACAAAAACAAGAAAACAAGCCACCTCCTACTGAAAAACAATACTCTAAAGAGACAACCCAGAAGTCTGACGTCATATACAGGTTCAATTGCACAAGAGGAAACTGCGAAGTCCTCTCTTCCTCGTGTATCGGCATGACGACAATGAGGCTGTCTCGGCGACTTACATTCCATCTATCTGCCGGAGCCCCCAAAAGACACCTTCGAGAAGAACACGGAGAGACAATAACAAGAAACACCCTGGAAGAAAACATAGAAATTCTGGATACCTGCCAGGATAGGCGACGACTCCCAATATTGGAGGCCTTGTACATACAAGAACTCAAGCCAAAACTCAACATTCAGGCTGAGGACCTACAGGCCCTACCGAGCATGCGCCGACAAACAGGCAGCCATCAATCATCGATGCGCGCGCACGAGGGACGCGGGACGAGCCAATCAGCGTCCCGCCCAGAGGAGAGTAGCAGCGAGGCTCCAGCTTAAAAGGAGCCGCGCACCAACTTACCAGTGGACCAGAGGTAGGTAGGAGGCCATTTTCCCTTCCTCCATGAGTCAAGATGGCAAGAGTTAAAATTAAGCATCCCTCCCCCTGCCGAGACACCAAACTGTCGCTTTTGGACATTCTGGGACAGCACGACATCTACGCTGCCAGAATCATCCCCCTTAAAGATGGCTACCTCGTCATCACCAGCCGTGACGAGGAGGTTGACACAGTCTTCAACAATGACTGTGCTGATGCCCTAAAAGAAAATGACTTCACTGCAGTGATGCCCCCTGACCTGAGGGCCAAGAGAACGGTGCTGCTCTTCGGTATTGATGAAGACGCTTACGCCCACTCCCCTGAAGAACTCATCAATGAAATATACCGGGTCAATGAGTACACCATCAACTCAATCGACTCGGTATACAAATTCCCGAACAGCAAGATTCTGAAAATCACCTTCCGCACCACCGCACCAGCGCTGAGAGCCCTAGACCTGGGAGTCAAGTTCTTCAGTACCAGAGTCCTTCCTCACCAGGTCCAACAAGAAGAATTCCACGCATTGAAGAACTGTATGCGCTGCTACAAAATCGAGGAGCACGTTGCCAGAGACTGTGACATGCCAAAAGAACACAAAGTCTGCTCTGAATGTGCTGCAGAGGGACACACTTGGAGGGACTGCCCCTCCAATGTCAAGAAATGCCTCAACTGCGGTGGTGCCCACCGCACTCTAGCCTTCAAGTGCCCTCTCAGGAGGGCAGCTGTTGCTAAAGCCAAGGAAGAGGCAAAAAACAAACCAACAAGCTACAGCCAAGCAGCCTCAGCCCCTTTCCCTCTCCTCAACTCTGCACCTCAACTCATTCCGGCTGCAACAGGGGAGAAAATATACACTGCCGTGCTGATTGCCTTGGCCGAGGATGCAGGAGAACCCGGTTCTTTCGAGGGCACCCTCAACAGGCTGCTCGAGAGAAACAACATCGCTCCGATTGTCGTCGGAGAAGAGCTGAACTCCAGAGCGATCCTCGGCCTCCCGGCTGCTCCCACAACGTCTAACCAAGAAGAAACTACTAACCTGCCTGCCCACACCTCAACTCCTACTCCTCCCCCTTCTACCCCCCTTCTTCCTGTTCCCACTTCTCCCACCTCTCTCCCTGAACAAACTCCTACTTCTCCCACCTCTCTCCCAGAACTAACTCTCCCTGAACAAACAAACACTTCTCCCACCTCCAACACTTCCTCTTCTCCTTCTCCTACCCTCAAGAAAGAAAAACCAAAGAACAAAAACACAGCCCACACACCTCATCAACCCTAACTTGGCCAAGACTGCCATCCTGTCAAGGCGTGACGCCACTCTCCTCCAACCTGACATGCACCGTCAGACTCGCCACTCCAACAAAAATAAACATTCAACGACCTAATCAGGGTAGTGCAACATAACGTACTGAACTGGAGGGACCGACGATACCATCTGACTGAGACTTATAAGACCCTTAACGCTGACGTTATACTGATCAACAGTCACGGGGTTCCTGAGGACATTCCACTTAAAATATACGGCTTCACCGTCTACAAACGCAACCACACCAACTCTCCTACAGACGGCACTGCCATAGCCGTCAGACACAACATCACACACAGACTACTTGATGATTTCATTTCAGATACACTCGCTGTTGAAATAGACACTGCTACGGGCAAAATTCTCATTGCTACACTTTACCCGTAACTACTTACCAATCCCCGACTTCTTTACACTGTTCCGTCGCAACATTCCTGTCTACATGATTACCGACTTAAATGCAAACCACCCTATCTTAGGCTACAGACACACCAACACTAAAGGACGCCAAGTACACCACCTTATCACTAACAGAACGCTTAGACACATTGGCCCACATTTTCCTACTTACTTTGCCCACAATACCGCCACAACACCTGATATCATCCTCACCAACAACAGAACATATCACAACATCCACATCTCCCAGGGACCCCTTACGACGAGTGACCATATTCCCATAATAATGACGCTTGCCACTAAACCCATTCAGATCCCTATCCCTAAACGACCAGACTTTGCTAAAGCTGACTGGACTAAATTCAAAACTGATATTAGAGACAAACTAGAGGAGACCAACGTCACAGACTATCCCTTACTCGAAGACATAGACCATTACCTAGACGACTGGTACCAAACCATCTCTGACTCCATAACCAATAACATCCCCACCACCTCGTACAGGACCCTTTTTACCTCAACCTTTAGCCACCTCTCCCGAACCCTCATAGTTCAATTTGACGCCCTCAGACGTTACGGTGTAACCAATGGTTGGACTTACGACTTATACCGACAATACAAACGACTTCAAGAAAGACTTCATACCTCCCTACGAAGTGACAGTGACAATAACTGGAAAAACATCCTGACTGAAACTGCCTCCCATCACAGTGACCCTGCGACATTCTGGAGAAAAATTAAAAATCTGATGGGGACCGGAGACAATTCACCTCAATACCTACTTTCTCCAGACAACGTTAAAGTTTACTCTGACAATGACAAAGAACTGATACACAGACTACACTGGCAAAACGTTTTCACTGACGAGGATGACCCTGACCACGATGACGAAAATGACAATACAGTCAGAAATTTCCTACAGAACAACCTACACAGGACCGTTCCCTACGACTACGCTGACCCCAATCGACTTGTAACTGAGGACAGCCCACTTTCTTCCCCCATTACTTGCGACGAAACGACTGCATTCATTACTCACCTGAAGAAGACTTGCCCCCCATAGCGGAATTAACAAAACGATCTTAAAGCATCTCCCCCCAATAGCAATTCAACGATTAACTGACATTTTTAACACCTCACTAGCCGCTGGCTATTTTCCGGATAAATTTAAAGAAGCAACCATTAAACTAATCCCAAAACAAGGTACAACTCACCACCAACCTAATAATTTTAGACCTATTTCACCTTGAAGTTCCCGGTAAAATTTTTGAAAGAATACTTAACAAAAGACTACGCACTCATCTTGAATATCATAATTTATATAACTCCTCCCAATTTGGCTTCCGCTGTGGCTGGTACGACGCACGCTTTGGCTCTGGCGACAGAGTCAATAGCGCAACAGAAAGCAGACTCAGGACAATGCCACGTTGTCCTGATGTACATTACAAAAGCATTTGACAAAGTCTGGCACTCAGGGCTTAAGTACAAGATCTTACACCTCGGACTTCCTTCCTCTACTGAGAAGCTCTTGTGCGACTTTTTAGAGGACAGGAAGGCGAGGATAAGTCTTGGAACGGCGCTGGGTGAATTCTTTTCACTGCAATGTGATGTCCCCCAGGGCAGCGTGCTCTCCCCCACTCTCTTCACAATATTCACTCACGACTCTCCCCCTCCAGTCCGAGGCGTAAATGTTGCCTACGCAGATGACGTCACCCAGATCACCGGACATCCAGGCTGCTCAGTAGCCATGGCCCAGTTGCCCATGATCCGGGAAATCGAATCCCAGAATCACTATGAGTGACAATGGAAAATAAAAACCAACTCTGCTAAATTTACTATTGTAAGACTTGGTTCAAAACACCAAGAGGAGATCATTGCCGACGACGATGTACATCTCACCAGCAATAAAGGAAAAATTCTAGGCCTCACAATAACCAAACAAGGATACAATGAACACATTCAGAACAGGAGAATAATTGCTTTAAGAACACTACACCAACTGTACAGATTTTCTCACATGTCAACAAAAATAAAGACACAACTAGTAAAAACATTAATCCTACCAATTCTTGACTACCCCCCTGTCCCCACACATACACTTAGCAAAACCCAAATAAGCAAATTACAAATAATTCAAAATAAAGCACTCCGTTTTGCCACAGGACAAAGATACCTACACACTCACCACACAAGAAATACACACACAAACAAAAACACTCCCCATCAATCAGAGACTACACTGGAGAGCAGAAGAAATTTGGAAAAGAATAGAACTTCTAGAAATCCCTCTTTACACAACCCTTAAGGAAAATAATACCATTACTAAATATAACCAACACTTCCCCAGTAGTCTAAGTATAATAAACAATTTCCCTGACCCAATTTTTCATTAACTCTATAACTCCCGAAACAAAAAACACGCCCATCACCAAAACTAATTCCCACAGCCTTTCTCCATTACACCTATGTTAACAATTGTTCAATAATTATATTTAACCTCTTAGTTTAGCTAGCTACCTTAGTATAACTCATTGTCAATATTCATGTTTAATTCATTAATCAAGAAAAATACAGTTATGTATAAATAAGACTAATATCAATTATCAAATATTAAATATAAAATGATGTACAACTAGACCAACTTAATGTCACAATGATTAAACTCAAATTGATGTATTTGCAATGTATTATTATTATAAATAAAATTATGTACTATGCCATGCAAGGTGGCCCGCCCACCATTCCTCTCCTACCATTTTCCCTTCTCACTTTACCTTCCACTCCCCCCCTCTTCTTCCCTTCCCCTTCTTTCCTAAAAAAAAAAAAAAAAAAAAAAAAAAAAAAAAAAATACCAGTGGACCGCCAGCACTCGTCGAGCGAGCAACTCTCCAGGCCTCTGGGCCACCTATAGACTGCTGAGTTGCTCGCTCGACTCAGCTACGGGCTGCTCCTGAGCGCCTGCTCGGAGGGCCCGTGCCTCCGTCGCTGCTCGCCGGCTTCTACCCGTGGCTGTGGCGGCGGCGGAGGCTTCCCCACACTCGCCGCACGCCAGCGGCGGGTTCCCCCCTGCGACGGGCCGTCCATGGACAAAGGCCCGTTCCCCCTTTTTAGGGGGTAAATGCCTACCGAACCGAACCGATCCACTTACCATTCTCACCTCAACACCAGGGGAAGGAACATCTCTCTACTAGCTGCTGAGGAAGGGTTAAGAACCGGAAATCCGGATCCAGCCAAATGACAACTCCTATCAAAAGAGAATAGAACACTACTAAGACAAAAAGAAAGTACATTGAAGAAAATAATAAACGCCGACCTAGCCATCACTTTTAACAAAAAAAAAAAAAAAAAAAATATATATATATATATATATATATATATATATATATATATATATATATATATATATATATATATATATATATACAGAGAGAGAGAGAGAGATGTGTTTGTGTGTGTGTGTGCATTTTTAATATAACTGAGCGACCAAAAGGTCTCCCAGTGGTGAAAAACAGTCGTCCAGTAAGAAACTTTTTAGGGTACTGGGCGACAAGATCTTTATTCTTGAAATAATTCCTGGAGGCAGTGGCTAATCATGTCTGGGTGGTCAATGTGTATTATTTTGCGTTACCGGGAAGGCGGCGGCGGCAGAGTGCAAGGTTACGATGTTGGTTGTCGGTGGCGGAGGCGAGGCGGGCGGTGGCGGAGGTGATGTTGGTTGTCGGCAGGGTCGGCTCTCAGCGACACCCCCCCATTTTTCATGAGTTACGGACAAAAGTTCGTATTGAAAAACTTCGTGTAGGAATAGCGACTTATTACCATACAAATATGCTTACGAACTTTTCCGTACGTACTACTTTACCCAGAAGAATGTTATCCCTGACGAACATTTGCGTACGAATAATTGCATATGATTTTTTTTCTATACGAACTTTTGTCCCGACGAACTTTTGTCATTACGAATATTTTGCATACGTACTTTATACCATACGAACATCTGTATACGAACTTTAGCGTACGATCTTTTACTAACGTATTTTTTGTCAGACGAACTTTTTCCCTGACGAACATTTGCGTACGAACTTTTTGCTTACGAACAATTTCATACGAAATATTTCCATACGAACTTTTTCTATGCGAACTTCTGTCCCGACGAACTTTTGTCGTTACGAATATTTTACATACGTACTGTATACCATACGAACATCTGCATACGAACTTTAGCGTACGAACTTTAGCGTACGTACTATTTTCAAACGAACTTTATCTCTTACGAACATTTGCTTACGAACAATTGCGTACGAACTTTATGCATAAGAACTATTTCCATACGTACTTTGGTCCTAGAATCGTGTCCGCTAAGTTCAAAGATACGTGAAGCGTTTGGGTGAACTCGGCGGCAACAAAATACCCGCCAAGAAGAAACCACCTGGAAACACCCGCAAAACTTTCCTGCGAACCCTGAGAGTGGTACACCGTGAAGTCGAACGCAGTCCACGAGTATCGGCCGGGAAAATCAGGGAAGACAACTTGGGATTGCTGAGTAATGTGTCTGTTAGGCTGCGTTTACATAGAACTATACGGTATACGGTATACGATATTCGCTATTCGGTATACGCTATACGCTATACTCTATACGGACACGGCGGGTTACATAGGGCTGCACACGTACACTATACTTCCAGTCGGATGCCGTCAACATGGATTCTTCAGCCTGCCACAACTAAGCACGATGGTTATCTGGCGGTATACGGTGCACGAAAATCGAACATGTTCGATTCTCGCTATACTATACTATACGCAGCTATACGGCATTTCGTATAGTGCCCTCCTATGTAGCGCGGTATATGGCATTCCCTTTGTTCGATTCCAGCTATACGCGTGCCCCCCGAAAACGTGCCCGTATACCCGTATAGTATAGCTCTATGTAAACGCAGCCTTAGGACATTATCGCGCCGCATCCACGACGACCTCCAGTACCTGAGCTATGCAGCGCGGCCCAAGCCTGTGGTTACTGTAGCCCAATAAGAGAAGAGGCTTGCGTTTTGTGACAGGATGAAAGACTGGACCATCAAGCAGTGGCGTGGCGTGCTGTGGAGCGATGAATCAAGATTCACAGTGGCAGCCAGCACTCAAGGTCGCGTGTACCGGCGCCCAGGCAGCGGCCCGCTCGACCCCCGCTACACTGTTCCTGCCGCCAGATTCCCTGATTCGTTGATGGTGTGGGGATGCTTTTCCTACCACGGGGTGGGGAGCCTCGTGGTGTTACCCAAGAACACCACAATGAATCAGGGGAACTCCCTCGAGCTTCTATGTGACCATCTACCGGGGTCTTTCGAGATGTGTCAGGCCTCCATCTTCATGCAGGACGGTGCACCGTGCCATACTGGTAAGTCAGTGAAGCAGTGGCTCAGGGACTGCTGTGTGCCGTTCTTCGAAGACTGGCTTGCTAATTCCCCGGATTTGAACAAAATTGAAAATTTGTGGGCGATAATAAAACGGAAGTTACGCAGCCATGACTGTTCAACCATGGTAAAACTCCAAGCTGCGCTTCACCACCTGTGGAACACACTCGCTCCCCAGCATCTCATGGTGCTTGCAGACAGCCTTCCGGCCCGCTTGGAAGAGCGCAGGAGACGTCAAGGTGTTGGGAAGCCAACAAAATATTAGTTGTAAGTTCAATAAATTTCTTTCGACGCAGTACATGTGTATATTACCTGGCGCAGCGTGGGAGTGGGGTGCGACAGTGTTTATGGCGAGCACTGTATATATATATATATATATATATATATATATATATATATATATATATATATATATATATATATATATATATATATATATATATATATATATATATATACACACACACACACACACACACACACAACTCTAATATTGATTTTATATTTTGCAGAATACTAACGTGCGCCCTAGTGAAGTTAAAGTAAGTATTAATGAAGTTTTTGTTTGCAATACTTAAGTTGAATACCTTTTATATTACATTTTTTCTTGAAATTATCGAATATATAACAAACTACCTTTTTCTTTAGGTGTTGCCTATAGCGCCGGTAGGTTTTATTCAAAAGTTTCTTCGACGACCCCAGCCCGTTAGTAGCGCAGGAGAATTTTATTTATAGTGGATGCTGGCTTGGTCAATGCTGCCCCAAAGTGCTTCTCTTGACTAATGTCACTTGAGTTAGGGTTGATGAAAGAGATATGGGCGACATATGGGTAATCTTCTATCACTCGGGGATAGTTTGAAAAATCAATATGTTTTGGTGGGACACGAATCTAGGTCCACTGGCTCACGACGCCCGCACGCTAACCACTCCGCTATCGCAACCTATTACATTCCTTACATATTTTCTGTAATTTCCATATGTACACTTTGCTGCCAAACATTCTTCTTTCGTTCCTCATTCCATTGTTTATTGTTCATTTTTAATCAGTATCTTAATTATTGTTATTGGTAACAAATAACAATAAAAAAATTTCACCTTTCCCAAAAAATCTTGATGTTTCTTTTCGGTGAATATATTTGGCTTTTCTTATTATTTATTTATCCAAACATCGACATATCCCTAGTCTACTGCATTGTTATATTAATACGATGGCTTTTGTTTTAAAAAATTTTGGAAGTACATCATCAAAAATATTCTCATGTTATATACTATTTCCTTCGATTCCAAATTTTGTTCTCTCCTATTTCTTTTATATATATATATATATATATATATATATATATATATATATATATATATATATATATATATATATATATATATATATATATATATATATATATATAGATATATATATATATATATATATATATATATATATATATATATATATATATATATATATATATATATATATATATATATATATATATATATATATATATATATATATATATATATATATATATATATATATATATATATATATATATATATATATATATATATATATATATATATATATATATATATATATATATATATATATATATATATATATATATATATATATATATATAGATAGATAGATAGATAGAGAGAGAGAGAGAGAGAGAGAGAGAGAATGTATATATATATATATATATATATATATATATATATATATATATATATATATATATATATATATATATATATATATATAGAGAGAGAGAGAGAGAGAGAGAATTTATATATATATATATATATATATATATATATATATATATATATATATTTTTTTCTTACAGAAAATGAGACAGTTCAAGGGCGTGAAAAAAAAAGAAAACAATAATGAAAAAAAAGAGCCCACTACTCACTGCTCCTGAATAGAATACAGAGGAGTGACCAAAAAGAGAGGTCAATTTCAGGAGGAGAGGTGTCCTGATACCCTCCTCTTGAAAGAGTTCTAGTCGTAGGCAGGAAATACAGATGAAGGAAGATTGTACCAGAGTTTAATAGAGCGAAGGATGAAAGAGTGAAGATGCTGGTTAACACACACATATATATATATATATATATATATATATATATATATATATATATATATATATATATATATATATATATATATATATATATATATCGATAGAAGATAGACAGAGAGGCAACATTGCGGCGGAATTTAAGAGGTAGAAAACTATCAGTATGAGGAGGAGAGCTGATGAGACGAAGAGCCTTAGCCTCCACTCTGTCCAGAAGAGCTGTGTGAGTGGAGCCGCCCCACACACGAGATGCATTCTCCATACGACGGCGGACAAGGCCCCTGTATATGGACAGCAACTGTGCAAGGGAGAAGAACTGGCGGAGACGGTACAGAACGCCCAGCCTCGAGGAAGCTGATTTAGTAAGAGATGAGATATGAAGTTTCCAGTTGAGATTTTTAGTTAAGGATAGACCGAGGATGTTTAGTGTTGAGGAAGGTGATAGCTGGGTGTTGTCAAAGAATAGGGGATAGTTGTTTGGAAGATTGTGTCGAGTGGATAGGTGGAGAAACTGTGTTTTTGAGGCGTTGAAGGACACCAGGTTCTTCTTGCCCCAATCGGAAATAATAGTAAGGTCTGAGGCTAAGCGCTCTGCAGCCTCCAGCCTTGAGTCGTTAAGTTCCTGTAGGGTGGGTCTTCTATTAAAAGAAGTAATGTAATGCAGAGTGGAATCATCGGCGTAGGAATGGATAGGACAGTTCGTTTTGGAAAGAAGATCATCAATGAACAACAGAAAAAGAGTGGGAGATAGGACAGAACCCTGTGGGACACCACTGTTAATAGATTTAGGGGAAGAACAGTGACCGTCTACCACGGCAGAAATTGAATGGTAAAAAAAATATAAATATATATATATATATATATATATATATATATATATATATATATATATATATATATATATATATATATATATATATATATATATATATATATATATATATATATATATATATATATATATATATATATATATATATATATATATATATATAAGAGTTAACCAGCATCTTCACTCTTTCATCCTTCGCTCTGGTAAACTCTGGTAATCTTCCTTCATCTGTATTTTCTTTTGCCTATATATATATATATATATATATATATATATATATATATATATATATATATATATATATATATATATATATATAAATATGTATATATATATATATATATATATATATATATATATATATATATATATATATATATATATATATATATATATATATATATATATATATATATATATATATATATATATATATATATATATATATATATATATATATATATATATATATATATATATATATATATATATATATATATATATATATATAAAACCTTGCTTTTTCTAATTCTTCCCGTGACTTCTGGCACCTAGGCAAAAATATCTCCTCCAGTTTCATCTCTTCATCTTTCCCTCCTCTTCTTAACCCTGACGGCAGCATCGCCGTTTCATCTATCTGAGGCTGAACTCTTCTCTCAAACTTTCTGTAACAACTCCACTCTGGACGATTCTGGCATATTCCTCCTACTCATCCCCCCTCTGACTCCTTTATGCCTGTTATTAAGATTCTTCCAAATGATGTTTTCTATGCCCTCTCTGGCCTCAACTCTCAGAAGACTTATGAACCTGATGGAGTGCCTCCTATTGTCCTTAAAAACTGTGCCTCCGTGCTGTCACCCTGCCTGGTCAAACTCTTTCGCCTCTGCCTGTCAACATGTACCTCTCCTTCCTCCTGGAAGTATGCCTTTTATACAGCCTGTGCCTAAGAAGGGGGACCGATCCAATCCCTCAAACTACCGCCCTATAGCTTTACTTTCCTGCCTATCTAAAGCTTTTGAATCAATCCTTAACCGGAAGATTCAAAAGCACCTATCCACTTCTAACCGTCTATCTGATCGCCAGTAAGGGTTCCACAAGGGGCGTTCTCCTGGCGATCTTCTTGCTCTCTAAACTGTTTCGGTGAAACTTTCTCTGTTGCGCTAGACATATCGAAAGCTTTTGATAGAGTCTGGCACAAGTCTTTGCTTTCTAAACTGCCCTCTTTCGGATTTTATCCCTCTCTCTGTTCCTTTATCTCCAGTTTCCTTTCCGGCCGTTTAATCTCTGCTGTGGTAGACGGTCAATGTTCTTCCCCTAAACCTATCAACAATGGTGTTCCACAGTTTTGCAGCACGATCCGGAACTATATGAGGACTTTCTACGACTGCCGTTACTGTCCGCCACAAGTCTGCAATGTTTTCCACAAGTTTTGCAGCACGATCCGGAACTATATGAGGACCTTCTACGACTGCAATGTTTTCCACAAGTTTTGCAGCACGATCCAGAACTATATGAGGACCTTCTACGACTGCCGTTACTGTCCGCCACAAGTCTGCAATGTTTTCGTGTGGTTTGACCGTAAGAGGTGACACTTGGACGGTGGCAGTCCCTGAGTCTGTGGTGGGTTGGTCATTTTCCCCCTCTGAGGGCGGGATTACAGGTGACAGAGGCGATGGATTTACCATCCCCTGTATGCGTCGGCCTTGATACACGATCGCGTTGCTTTCAGGGTTTATGGTTATGTGCAGGTCTTTCATGGCGTTTAATCCTAAGATCTCATCCACAGGTAAGGCAAACCTGCTAGAGACATAAAAGAAATCTCGAATGGGACATACTTTTTCATGTAAGCTGACTGTTAGTGGTACTCGCCCAAGGATTCCCAAAGTGGTGCCCGTCACGCCTACCACATTCAGGTCGTTCTCTTGGAGCGGCCAATTTTCCCCACTCGCCTGTCGTGTCAGTAACCTGTAAGCGGAGTCGGAGATGACATTGACTGTGGCACCTGTGTCAACCGCTAAGGTGAGTGAAATTTTGCCCACCTTGCAAGGGAGGGCAATTATGCTTGTCCGTCCCAAGGCGGCAATGACGGAGTCAAGTTGCTCCCAATTAGTATTGTCCTGAAGGGACACTTGGATGTACGCCGGGGCTGTCACGAAGTCATGTCTTTTTATTCTGATAAGAGGAGTGTGGTTTACTGTCCGCTGAGGACTTGTACTTCTGTTCCTCCTTGCCCTTTTGTATTGCAGAACAACTGTCTGAATCATGAAAACAATTCCCGTGGATAAGGCAAAAGGCAGCCTTCCGCCTAGGGTTCCATTGTGATGAATGATGCCCGCCCCTGTAACCTCCTGATCTCCTATCTGAGCCCTGTCTTGAATGTGTTGATTCCCTACGTTTCGCGAAGCAAGAATGTTCCGAATGTCCTGATTGCTTGCAAAAACTACAGGTGAGAGATGCCTTACTTTGTGCTTGCAATGCTGCGGCCGTTGCGAGGGGCTGATGGTGAGGGTGTTCCTGAACCTTGACTTCTAACTCTGAGACGAAGTCAGCCAACTTCCCGCTCGGTTTGAAGGCCAAAGGAAGGGCAGAACGGCGGTTCTTCTCTGAAATATGAAATAAGTAAAAAAAAAAACTCGAAAGATGTCTTCACCTGGTGCTTTTGCATAAAGCCCCCTGGAAGCCAGAACGCGTCGTCTAGGCTCTTGACACAGTCAACCGCCACCTGATTTGTCTCAATCATGGCGTCCCAAATCGGCTTTGTTGAGGATTCCTTTTTTTTTGGAGGGACTCAACCGTGTGTGCCATCTGTCTAACGATGCTCGGTTTACTCCCGCCCCCGAAGATTTTTATGAAATTCCTTTTAAAAACCTCATAGTTTACACCAATGTCCCCCGAAGCGAATGCTGAGGACTGCATCAAATTCAGTGCCCGAGAGCCTGGAAGTAACCGTCACCGAATGAAAGCGATTTTATCATAATCTTCCGTAATGGAGGAATTTACGATGGCAGACTCACATAAATCTAGGAACTGTCTCGTCGAAAAGTCGGTCTCGCCTCCCGAGAATTGTCGAATACTGGCGTGAGTTGGAATGACCCGAATCGGGGGCGGGGGGAAGTGGGGTGGGGCCCCGGGAGGAGGGGGGGAGGTGGATCGCCAGGCATTTTGATCGGCTGAGTGGGGGTTAAGTATTCAGACGAACCCAGAGGTGAAGGGGCGCTTTCCCTTGGGAGGGAAGAGTACGTAGCCCCCGATCGCAAATTTACCACATTTAAATCACCGGTGTCTGCACCTTGCTCTAATTCCTCCTCACTTGAAGGACGAGCCAACTATTTAAAGGTGTCGCCGAGTTTAGCGAGAGTGTCTTTGTTCATACTATGGTGTAAATCATTTACAAAATAGGAGCATATGTTGATAGCTGTAAATATTAACCAATAAACGGAACGTGTATGAATTAATAGTTTGCGCCGAAACCCTAAAAAGGCAAGAAAGAATGGCTAGCAAGGTGCCTGTCAGACGTAATAGAAGTTAAGGTTATAATGGAATGCCATAATGTTATGGGTATATAAAAAAATACTTTATAAACACTGTGGTATTTTAAGTGAGTATACCGTTGAAGCTCACGTTTTCTCTCGAGCGGCGAAAAGAAATCGGAGGCAGGGCACACTGTTGAAGATTAACTTTGATCAGAGAACTCACACTATACTCAATATACTCGCTAGCAAACAATAAGAAAGAATCAATATCGTATGCGAATGAACGTTACTCTCACAATTATGACTGATTAACAGTGTTAGGAACACAGAAACAAAAAAGGTCGTGCCTCTGCACGGAACAATAATGAAATAAGCCGAGTCGGCATATTTTGACAAGAAGCGAATATCCACAAATACCAAGATTAATCAGCTGATGTAGTGGAGAGGGCGACGGTTTGTTATGCCCTGGGGTACGTGCAGTCGTTGTAGGCGCGTCAGGAAACCTCGGCCGCGGCCACAGCGGCGGTGAGAGGTGAGGGAAGGGCGGACATCGGAGGACTCGTAATGGCCGCTGAAAACTGCCGACCCAGCGAATTGAGCGGCCGTGGTTGGGGGCCGGTACACTGCCGCCAGACGTATGATGGCCGCGGCGTTCTTGTTATATTAAGAGATGGGCCGCGGTGGCAGATAAGACGACTTGGGTGTGTAACCTCTTGAGAAGACGCCTTGCAGGAAACGGTAGTGGTAAGAGCTTGCAGTCACCGGGAGATGTCCGCGGGTACCCTGGCTGACTGTTTTGCCGGAAGAGGTTTGGGCCGATGCTCCCGGCAGCGGCGGTGTTGCCGCTAGCTGTGGAGCGAGGGGCATGTGGGGTGTTCCAAGGTCAGCGGGGCGTGCCTCCTCCTTGCTGGTGTGAATACTTCTGCCGTATCGTGGAGTGGCTTGCAGTGCTCATAGCAGTGCTGGCTTGAAGCGGGGAAGCGGCTTGTAGATTGTGGCCCTCGCTTTCGGCTGCGTAGGCCTGTGGGTGTGCTCGGGGCTTGTAGGCTTGACGCCTGTAGAGTTGCTTGTAGCTGGCGCCTGGTGAGATGCTTGTAGCTGGCGCCTTGTGAGATGCTTGTAGCTGGCGCCTGGTGAGTTGCTTGTAGCCGGCGCCTGGTGAGTTGCTTGTAGCCGGCGCCTTGTGAGGTGCTCGTAGCTGGCGCCTGGTGGGTTGCCGCGGACGGCTGGTGCGTTGCAGCGGACGCCTGGTACGGTGCCGAGGACGGCAGGACTGTGACTCCTTCCTTCCTTTGTACGCCTGTCCTCGGAGTTTGTTGGTGAGTTCTCGTGGCTTGGAGGAGAACGAGGTAGCGAAGGCACAGGCGCGGGAGGACCGCTGCAAACCAAATGTAACGGGTTTGTCGGGGGGCGTTTAAAGGGCGTTGATTAAGACTTCATGATGGTCGGCCCGAGCCCGTCATGGCGCAGGCAATTATTTTTAGTGGCGCCATTAATATTATCTCATGCTGCCTCCCGGAGCTCATTCTTAATTTCACTTGCACAGCTTCTTCTAGAGACCGGGTTAATAGGTGGTTTTCAGGACAGCATGTGGGTAGTCTTAGTCCACTCGGAGGTGACTGAAAAATCCTAGGTGGTTAGCGGCTGATTCGAACCCGCATCATGGACAACGCGCCGAATGCGGGGCCGGCACGCTAACCACTCAGCCACCACCTCCCCATATATATATATAATATATATATATATATATATATATATATATATATATATATATATCTATATATATATATTTTTTTTTACAACAAAGGAGGCAGCTCAAGGGCACAAAAAAAAACAATAATAAAAAAAAGCCCGCTGATCGCTACTCCCATAAAATAATCAGAAGAGGTGGCCAAAATCAAGGTCAGATTCGGGAGGAGAGGTGTCCTGATACCCTCCTCTTGAAAGAGTTCAAGTCGTAGGCAGGAGGAAATACAGATGAAGGAAGATTGTTCCAGAGTTTACCAGCGTGAGGGATGAAAGAGTAAAGATGCTGGTTAACTCTTGCATAAGGGTTTTGGACAGTATAGGGATGAGCCTGAGTAGAAAGTCGTGTGCAGCGGGGCCGCGGGAGGGGGGGAGGCATGCAGTTAGCAAGTTCAGAAGAGCAGTCAGCGTGGAAATATCGATAGAAGATAGAAAGAGAGGCAACATCGCGCGGAATTTAAGAGGTAGAAGACTATCAGTAGGAGGAGGAGAGCTGATGAGACGAAGAGCCTTAGCCTCCACTCTGTCCAGAAGAGCTGTGTGGGTGGAGCCCCCCTGTATATGGATAGCAACTGCGCAAGGGAGAAGAACTGGCGGAGACGATACAGAACGCCCAACCTCGAGGAAGCTGATTTAGCGAGAGAGGAGATATGAAGTTTCCAGTTGAGATTTTGAGTTAAGGATAGACCGAGGATGTTTAGTGTTGAAGAAGGTGACAGCCGAGTGTTGTCGAAGAATAGGGGATAGGTGTTTGGAAGATTGTGTCGAGTTGATAGGTGGATAAATTGAGTTTTTGAGGCATTGAAGGACACACGGTTCCTTCTGCCCAAATCGGAAATGATAGCAAGGTCTGAGGTTAAGCGATCTGCAGCCTCCAGTCTGGAGTCGTGTACTCCCTGTTGTGATGGTCTTCTATTAAAAGAAGTTGAATAATGCAGAGTGGAGTCGTCGGCGTACGAGTGGACAGGACAGTTTGTTATGGAAAGAAGATCATTGATGATTAACAGGAAGAGAGTGGGTGATAGGACAGAGCCCTGTGGAACGCCACTGTTGATAGGTTTAGGGGAAGAGCAGTGACCGTCTACCACCGCAGATATAGAACGGCCGGAAAGGAAACTGGAGATAAAGGAACAGAGAGAGGGATAGAATCCGAAAGAGGGCAGTTTAGAAAGCAAAGACTGGTGCCAGACTCTATCGAAGGCTTTCGATATGTCTAGCGCAACAGAGAAAGTTTCACCGAAACTGCCAAGAGTCAGTTAAGAGAGCAAGAAGATCGCCAGATCGCCAGTAGAATGCCCCTTGCGGAATCCATACTGGCAATCAGATAGAAGATATAAGTGAAAAGGTGCTTTTGAATCTTCCGGTTAAGGATTGATTCAAAAGCTTTAGATAGGCATGAAAGTAAAGCTATTGGGTGGTAGTTTGAGGGATTGGAGCGGTCACCCTTCTTAGGCACAGGCTGTACAAAGGCATACTTCCAGCAGGAAGGAAAGATAGATGTTGATAGGCAGAGACGAAAGAGTTCGACCAGGTAGGGTGTCAGCACAGAAGCACAGTTTTTAAGGACAATAGGAGGCACTCCATCAGGTCCATAAGCCTTCTGAGAGTTGAGGCCAGAGAGGGCATAGAAAACATCATTAGGAAGAATCTTAATAACAGGCATAAAGGAGTCAGAGGGGGGATAAGTAGGAGGAATATGCCCAGAATCGTCCAAGGTGAAGTTCTTACAGAAAGATTGAGCGAAGAGTTCAGCCTTGGAGACAGATGAGACGGCAGTGCTGCCGTCAGAGTTAAGGAGAGGAGGGAACGAGGAAGAAGTGAAACTAGAGGAGATATTTTTGGCTAGATGCCAGAAGTCACGGGAAGAATTATAAGAAGCAAGGTGTTTTTTGGTAAGTCGGAGAATAGATCTGGCACGATTCCGGGCTGAAATGTATAGATCAAAGTTAGCGGGAGTTCGAATACTCTGGAACCTTTTGTGAGCTGCCTCTCTATCTTTAATAGCACGAGAACAAGTATGATTAAACCAAGGCTTTTTAGCATGAGGAGTAGAGAGAGTACGTGGAATGTATGTCTCCATTCCAGAGACAATCATCTCTGTGATGCGCAGAGCACACACAGAGGGGTCTCTCTCCTGGAAGCAGTAATCATTCCACGGGAAATCGGAAAAGTACATCCTCAGTTCGTCCCAGGGAGCTGAAGCAAAATGCCAGAAGCATCGCCTTCTCGGTGGGTCCAGAGGATGTACAGGAGCGATAGGACAGGATACAGAAATAAAGTTATGATCGGAGGAGCCCAACGGAGAGAACAGTTTGACAGAGTAAGCAGAAGGATTAGAGGTAAGGAAGAGGTCTAGAATGTTGGGCCTGTCTACAAGACGGTTGGGAATACGAGTAGGGTGCTGAACCAACTGCTCTAGGTCGTTGAGGAGAGCAAAGTTGAAGGCTTGTTCACCAGGCTGGTCAGTGAAAGAGGATGAGAGCCAAAGCTGGTGGTGAACATTGAAATCTCCCAAGATGGAGATTTCAGCGAAGGGAGAGTGGGTCAAGATGCGCTCCACTTTAGAGTTCAAATAGTCAAAGAGTTTTACATAGTTAGTAGAGTTAGGTGAGATAAACAGCACAGATGTATTTAGCAATAGAATGACAATGAAGTCTTAGCCAGATGGTGGGAAATTCAGAAGAGTCAAGGTCATGGGCACGAGAGCAAGTGATGTGTTGCGCACGTAGGCGCAACATCCAGCTTTGGATTGAAATTTAGGAGAGAGATGGTAGGAGGGAACAGAGTAGAGGTTGCTGTCAGTACCTTCAGAAACCTGGGTTTCGGTAAGGAAGAGAAGGTGAGATTTAGAGGAGGAGAGATGGTGTTCCACAGAATGAAAATTAGAACGGAGACCGCGAATGTTGCAGAAATTGATAAGGAGGAGGTTCGAGGAGTTATCAGGACACCTCTCAAGTCGGCAGCCAGAAGGGGAGTCCTCACTGGGGGAATTTATGGTCCCCCCCCAAGGCGGAGACTCCGAGGCAGTTATTTTTTTCGCCATGTTGAATTTTGAATTTTGGGAAAAGGTGTCTGTGTTTTGTGAATGTAGTGTGGTGTAGAAAGAAGAGGAACTGTCTTTAGAGAGCATGCTGAACTGCTCTCTGGTGTTGATGAGACAAAAGGGAAACGGTTAGTGAGGACATGGGAAGGGTCTTTGAAGGGCTTATTACGTCTTGGCTTATTGCGCCGGTAGGCTTCTTCCCGGTGGATCCTAATGGTCGGCCCAGTCCGTACTGGCGCAGGCGAGTGTTTATATTGACGCCTTCTTGCATATATATATATATATATATATATATATATATATATATATATATATATATATATATATATATATATATATATATATATATATATATATTTTCCGTTGGGGTCTGATGGTCGGCTTCTTCCCGGTGGATCCTTATGGTCGGCCCAGCCCGTTATGGCGCAGGCGAGTGTTTATAGTGGCGCCATCTTGTATTGATATATATATATATATATATATATATATATATATATATATATATATATATATATATATATATATATATATATATATATATATATATATATATATATATATATATATATATATATATATATATATATATATATTTGTTTTTGGGGTGGCCGGGGTGGTGGAGAGGCTGCGCCCGCCCGCAAAACCTGGCCCGGGGTTAACCTTCGGAGGATTCTGCGCGTGGGCTCCTGGAACGTCCGGAGCCTCTCGGACGATGATCGACTGCCCAACCTATCAAATGAGCTCAGAAGGCTCAGGGTGGACATAGTGGCCTGGTAGTGGCGAGACCAGTAAGGCGGGGGGGGATACACCTACTGGTCCGTCATGAGCAATGGCTATGGACATCTCCAACCAACTGCTGCCACTTCTCGTTGAGGTTGTTCCGACTGATGAACGTACAATGCGAGTGAGGCTGAAGCACACACTGGACTTCATGTCTCTTGTTGCAGAGTACGCTCCTACCGAGATACGTGAAACTGAAGAGAAGATGCTCTACGCCAGACTCGACTCCGTGTTAGACCAGTGCCCTCCCCGAGACACACTCTTTGTCCTGGGCGACTTCAGTGCTACTACTGCGAGCTATGTGTTGACTATGAGCCCCATGGTTCTGGTACCAGGAACATCAACAGCTGTGTCCTCCTATGCGTGTTATGCACCTATACTGGTGCTCTGCGCATTATTATCAAGATCAAGACCAAGATCCTGAATTTTGCAAAATCCAAATGTTTGAGAATTGTGGGTTCCTGGTACCAGAGACCAAAGCTACACCGCTGGACTTGGTATAGCAATGCCGGAGGGGTAGGAAAGGAGATTTACCACATCATCGAAGGTACTCGTTGGAGGATCCTTCAAAACTGCAGGGTTAACCGGAGTGCTGAGTTCTTTGGAACTGACCACAGGCTTGTTGTTGCAACACTCAAGCTTCATGTCAGGTCAAGAAGAATCTCGAGATGCAACACTACTGTGTTCCATTTCGACCTGGCATGTGCTCAGGAGTATGCAGTGAGTCTCAAATCGGTTCGATGTGCTCAGCACCCTGGAGGATCCTGCAGAACTGTGGGATACCTTCAAACGTGAGACTCTGCAAGCTACCAAGGAGTTCATTGGAGAGCGCCCGAGATTTAGGAGTGGCTTTGCCTCGGTGGAGACGCTGGAGAATATTAAGGATAGTCGCGCTGCCAAACTTGCTGGGAATCAGGACCAAAACAGGTCTCTGTCGCGTAGGACTAGAGCTCTGCTGAGGAGAGGCAAGGAGAAGTATGTCATGGGTCTCGCAGAGCAAGTCGAAGGCCATTTAAATGCGAATGACCTCCGACCTGCTTACCGAGCCCTGAAGAAGCTCCGCTCCAAGTCTCCCTCTCAGGTGAGCGCGATCCGAACAGCTGATGGATTCCTCGTATCGGACATGGATGGGCAGAGGGCTCGTTGGGCTGAGTACTTTGAGCAGCTGTACATGGCGGACCCTCCAGGTGGGCAGCTTCCAGTTACTGGGTTGCAGGTGGCTGATGCTGATCCACTCATCTACGAAAGCCCACTCTCTCTGGCTGAGGTCAGAGAGGCTGTGGGAAAGTTGAGGGGTGGAAAGGCACCTGGCACCTGTAATATCAGTGCAGAGTTACTCAAAGCTGGAGGTGAGGCCATGATCCACGGGTTGCATGCGGTCTTGACTGCCTTATGGCAGTCTGGTTCCATTCCTCCTAACTGGAAGAGGGGGTTAGTCGTACCTATTTGGAAAGGGAAAAGGGACCGACAGGATTGGAACAACTACCGTAGTATTACACTGCTCAATGTGCCAGGCAAGGTTCTTGCCCACCTATTGCTGATGGGAATTCGCAGCCACCTGCTGAAGATGCAGAGACCTGAACAGTCTGGGTTCACATCTGGTAAGTCATTAACTGACTGTATCCTAGCGCTTCGCGTACTGGTGGAGCGCCGACGTGAGTTTCGACAGGGGATGCTTGTGGCCTATGTCGATCTCAAGAAGGCGTATGACTCAGTGTATCGCGAGGCACTCTGGGTTCTTCTGCGACTCCGTGGGATTCCTACGAGGACTACTGGTTTGCTGACTGGCCTGTATTCTGGGACAGAGTGCTGTGAAGTGTCGGGGGGACTTGTCCAACTTCTTTCCCGTGAATGCGGGAGTGAGGCCGGGCTGTGTCCTTGCCCCATCGCTTTTCAACACTTGTATGGACTGGTTACTGGGTAGAGTTGTGGACCAGAGTCATTGCGGAGCATCCATTGGCAATACCAGGGTCACTGACCTTGTTTTTGCCGATGATGCAGTAATCCTGTCGGAGTCGCTGGAGGTTTTGGTGATGGCTCTCGAGGCACTGCACGAGGAGACCTGAAGCCCCTGGGTGCTTCAGGTCTCCTGGACCAAGACCAAGGTACAGGTGTCTGGAGGCTTGCTAGATGAAACAGTACAGTCTGTTGATGCCTGTGGCGAGGACGTTGAGATCTCAGGAAGTTTTACGTATCTTGGTAGCGTAGTTCATAACAAGGTGAGTCTCGCCAGGAAGTCTTACGGCGGATTGGACTGGCCCACGGTGTTATGGACTCGCTTAACACGAGTATATGGCGTTGTCGATACATGTGCAGAATGACAAAGATCAGGATCTTTAAGACCCTTATGCTCCCTATCATACTCTATGGTTGTGAGACATGGACATTACATGGGGACTTGGAAAGGCGGATTAATGCCTTAGGTAATAAATGTCTACGCAGAATCATAGGATATCGCAGGAATGACTTTGTGTTAAACCGGCGACTACTCCGTGAGACTGATTCGATATATATTAACTGCATAGTCCGCCAACGCCAACCCCGGCTATACGGGCACGTGTCACGTTACCCTGAGGCTGATCCTGGTCTTCGGGTTGTCTCTGTAAGAGACAATCCTGAGTGGAGGAGGCCAAAGGGATGCCCACGGAATTCGTGGCTTGAGCAAGTAGATTGATCCTACCAAGAGGTACTCATAATGGGAAGGGGGCCTGCATGGTGAGTCCCCCGGCGGGACCATCGGGCTCGGTGTCGTAGGGTGTGTGAGGCGACGCACCCTCAGGCGTACGCCCCCACTGATGATTGATATGTGCCACAACGGTTGATTAAAAGCGTTTCCAACCGTCACAAGTGTGAGTGGGGTCACCTTCACCTTCATGCCCACAGTGCGGGGAGGGGGCGTCATGTATAGGTCAGAGAAGTGGCCTCTGGCGTGGTGACGTTTTAGCATCAAATTTAGCTCATCGGTGGCGTAGTCGATATGCTAACCTGACTTCTACTCAGAAGGAATGGGTTCGATCCCCGGCACTCAGATGTGATCATTACGGGATTTTTTCACTCTGTTATTACAGTTTTTCTGATGAAGTTAGACTAATGGATGGGCCTGTAATTACCCGGTATTGTTTTATCTCCTTTCTTAAAAAATCGGTCTTACGTTAGCCTTTTTCCAATCCGAAGGGATGATGCCTTGTGGCAAGAACGTATTGAGTACGGTTGTTGTGAGAGAGGAGAGTATTTCGCTCTTTGTAAGCAATATAGAATATACTTTGTTAGGTCCGAGACTTTTATATGTTTTAAGGGATTGGAGAGTATTTAGGACTTAATCGGTAGTTATTACAAAGTTAGGCAATGCATGAATGAGATTTTCGTTAGTAGTTTTGTCGTCGCTGGTGTTGGTGGTAGTGATGGGAAGACTGCTATTGTTTAATACCGAGGAAAATAGTTATTTAACAAGTTCGCAACGGGGGGGTGGGGAGAGAGAGAGAGAGAGAGAGAGAGAGAGAGAGAGAGAGAGAGAGAGAGAGAGAGAGAGAGGTCAACCGTATATATTATCATATTGATGTAATC
Source organism: Eriocheir sinensis (assembly GCF_024679095.1). Lineage (NCBI taxonomy): Eukaryota > Metazoa > Arthropoda > Malacostraca > Decapoda > Varunidae > Eriocheir > Eriocheir sinensis. The sequence goes on from NC_066520.1 coordinate 3,366,133, forward strand.
GTTAATACACCTATTTATTATTATTATCATTATTATTATTATTATTATTATTATTATTATTATTATTATTATTATTATTATTATTATTTCTAGTAGTAGTAATAGTAGTAGTGGTAGTAGTAGTAGTAGTAGTAGTAGTAGTAGTGGTAGTAGTAGTAGTAGTAGTTTTTGTAGTAGTAGTAGTAGTAGTGATAGTAGTAGTAGTAGTAGTAGTAGTAGTAGTAGTAGTAGTGGCAGTAGTAGTAACGTGAAACTGTCAGTGACTGGAGAAAGACACCTCGGGGCAACCATTGGAATAGCTGAATACAGAACCGAATATGTGAAAACAGCTGTAAAGCGCTGGGAGTCCGAACTACAGAGGCTGAGCGAGATCGCCAAAACAGAACCGCAGGCAGCCTACGCAGCATTTACGTACGGTGTCAAGCATAAATGGAACTACCTCATGAGGACAGTTCCTGATGTTGCTCCGTTACTAAAACCTCTGGAAGATGCTATCAGAAACACCTTCATACCGGCGATAGCAAATAGGAGATGTCCCAGTGACCAGGAGAGAAGATTGCTGGAGTTGCCGCCAAGAATGGGTGGGCTCGGCATCACCAACCCGCAAAATCTGGCTGAGTCTGAATTCGGGAACTCAATCCGAATCACAGCCTCCTTGACCGGATATATTACCAATCAAAATGAAAGGGGAGAAGACAACCCTCAAGATATTAGGTCACTAAGGAATGAAATCTCCAAAAACAGAGAAAGAAAACAGAGAGACACTCTGAGTGACCTAATGAGAGAACTCCCAGAAGACACAAGGAGGAGGACAGATATTGCACAGGAAGTGGGCGCTTCAAACTGGCTAACCACACTACCTATCAGGGCAAAAGGCTTCAACTTAAACAAAAAAGAATTTACTGATGCCCTTGCCCTCAGGTATGGCTGACCAGTGGATGGGCTCCCAAACATGTGTAACTGTGGCTCACCCTTCAACCAAAATCATGCCATGACATGCAAAAGAGGAGGTTTCGTCTGCATGAGACATGATGAAGTAAGAGACGTAACAGCTCAGATGCTGAAAGAAGTCTGCCACGACGTGACTGTGGAACCCATGCTGCTCCCTCTGCAAGGCGAACACCTCGCCAGACGCACCGCTAATGTTTCGAACGAAGCACGAGTGGATGTTAGCGCCAGAGGGTTTTGGACTCGTGGACAAAGGGCATATTTCGACATAAGGATCTTTGATCCCATGGCCCATTGCCACAGAGACCTGACCCTTGATGCAGCCCACAGAAGAAACGAACAAGAGAAGAACAGAGCATATGAAGAAAGAATACAGAATGTGGACCAAGGCTCCTTCACCCCGGTAGTATTCACGACGGCGGGAGGGATGGGACCAAGGGCGCAGAGCTTCTACGCAAGACTCGCCGAAACACTGGCGGATAAGAAACAACAGCCAAGAAGCAGTGTGGTCGCCTGGATGAGATGCAGGCTGTCCTTCTCCCTCCTGAGGTCAGCCTTGGTCTGCCTGAGAGGAACCAGGTCACCTGCACCCAAAACCACCCGCATTGCCGACCTGGACTTTGAGGCGACGGTGGTTGATAGTCGTATCAGCCGCAAGCTCTGTTAGCTTAAAAATAAAATGTTTATTAAAGTTTGTAATATTAAATAAAGATGGTTGTCGGCCACAGTCATTGGCGGGGTGGGGCCAATGAATTGCTTTGTGAAAGGATATGAGAGAATATACCGCTCACAACGCAACTCTAATAGATGGAGGCTGTAGTAGTAGTAATAGTAGTAGTAGTAGTAGTAGTAGTAGTAGTAGAAGTAGAAGTTTGAGCAGTAGTAGTAGTAGTAGTTTTTGTAGTTTTTGTAGTAGTAGTAGTAGTAGCAGTAGTAGTAGTGGGTCGGGAGTGACTTGAGTAGGGAAGGAAAGGGGGATCTGGACGTAATAGATGATAGGTGATTTAGTGCTAGGTAGTATTAGTAATATGGTTGGATGCCACAGTCATTAGCGAACAGAGTTGGGGCTAATGACCTCCAAGCTATGGAGCCCTCCATGATTATGTGTCGGGAAAATAAACATGGGTGGAGGTATCATTTATGTAGTAGTAGTGTGGACGCCCTGACTGCATGCCGCCTCATTCCCCTGGACAAGAGGCCGGGATGCAGGCCTATAGGAGTCGGAGAAGTCCTGCGGCGCATCGTAGGCAAATGCATCATGGCTGTCGTCAAAGAAGATGTGAGAATGGCAGCAGGGAACCTCCAAGTTTGTGCGGGGCAGCAGGCAGGAGGAGAAGCAGCAGTCCATCCCATGCGGGAGATATTTGACCACGTGGAGTGCGAAGCAGTGCTTCTTGTTGACGCCAAAAATGCCTTCAACACAATGAATAGAAAGACTATGATACACAACATTAAAACCAAGTGCCCTAGCTTAGCTATGTATGTCGAAAATACCTATACATACCCGACCGACTTATACATAAATAGCCACAGTGGAAAAGTGAAAGTGTTAAAATCATCTGAGAGAGCAACACAAGGTGACCCAATAGCCATGGCTATGTACGCCCTGGGCCTATCAGTCCTCCAAAATGAAATCGCGTTCGCAGAAACACGGGTGAAACAGGTGGCTTATGCGGATGACCTCTCAGGTGCTGGTAAAATCTCAGACTTAAAAGGGTGGTGGGACACTGTGAACACCGCCGGCCCTGAGATAGGATACATCCCTAACGCCACCAAGTCTGTCCTTATTGTCAAACCTGAACATTATGACCATGCCGCAGAAACTTTTAGAGGAAGTGGCGTCATTGTGACAAAAGACGGACAACGACACTTGGGACAGAGGTATATAAGAAGGAGTACGTAGGAGACAAAGTAGCTGAATGGGTGAAGGAAATAGAAGCTTTGTTTGCCATTGCCAAGACTGAGCCACACGCTGCCTATTCAGCGTACACCCACGGCATCCAACATCAGTGGACGTTCCTGATGCGCACCATCCCCGGCATCAGTCCACTCCTCCGACCACTGGAAAATGCCGTCAAGAATGTATTCTTGCCGGCGCTAGTGAAATCTCATGCTTTGGGAGAGGAGGAGAGGGATATGCTAGCACTTCCCCCAAGACTGGGTGGGATGGGGATCACCAACCCTGAGAAGCTGGTTGATAAGGAGAACCAAAACTCCATCAGCCTTATCAGGTCACTCATCAACAGGATCATCGCTCAGGAGGCAGAGGGCGAGATAGACCAAACAGAAATAAGAGATATTAAAAGAAAAATCTCAGAAGAAAGGCAACAGGCCCAAAAAGACGAGCTGGACCGTCTTACACACCACCTGTCCACAGAAATGGGTAGAAAAATACACACAGCACAGGAGGCAGGCGCCTCTAACTGGCTAACGTCATTACCAATCAGAGCAAAGGGCTTCAGCCTCAACAAACAAGAATTTGTCGACGCCATTGCTCTGAGAAATGGCTGGCCGATTGAGGGACTGCCTGATCTCTGTGCGTGTGGATCACCAAATGATGTCACCCACACCATGACATGTAAAAAAGGAGGCTTCGTCTGTATTCGACACGATGAAGTGAGGGATCTGACAGCCAGCATGCTCGGGGAGGTATGCCAAGACGTCACTAACGAGCCGGCACTGCTTCCCCTGGACGGCGAACACCTTCGGTACAGGACGGCCAATACCTCACAGGAGGCACAGGTTGATGTAAGTGCCCGCGGATTCTGGGTGCGCGGAAAGCGGGCGTTCATGGACATCCGCATATTCGACCCGGTGGCTGCCTGTCACCGTGAGCTGCCCCTGCAAGCCGCCCGCCACAGGAACGAGCAGGAGAAGACAAGGGCATACGGTGAAAGAATCCAACATGTGGATCAGGGCAGCTTCACCCCCCTCGTCTTCACCACATCCGGCGGGATGGGTCCCAGGGCCCAATGCTTCTACGCACGCCTCGCGGAACTAATCTCAGAAAAGAAGCATCAGCAAAGGAGCCACGTTGTCGCCTGGATGAGGTGTCGCCTCTCGTTCTCCCTGCTCAGGTCGGTCATCCTATGTCTCATGGGCACCAGACACTCTTGCCCAAAAGCCACCAACATCTCCAATATGGACTATGAAGCCACAGTGGTGGAGAGTGACATTAGGATGGGTCGGGAGTGACTTGAGTAGGGAAGGAAAGGGGGATCTGGACGTAATAGATGATAGGTGATTTAGTGCTAGGTAGTATTAGTGATATGGTTGGATGCCACAGTCATTAGCGAACAGAGTTGGGGCTGATGACCTCCAAGCTATGGAGCCCTCCATGATCATGTGTCGGGAAAATAAACATGGGTGGAGGTATCATTTATGTTTTAGTAGTAGTAGTAGTAGTGGTCTTAGTTGTAGTAGTAGTATTAGTAGTAGTAGTGGTGGTGGTGATAGTAGTAGTAGTAGTAGTAGTAGTAGTAGTAGGAGTAGTAGTCTTAGAAGTAGTAGTAATAGTGATATTACAGTAATACAATACACTTCAGTACTTTAGTAAAGTACAATTCAGTACAGTCACTTTTGAAGGGTCGCTGAGAGGCCAGTTTAATAATACGCCAAAAAGTGTCGGATTTTGAGATACCTTTTTCCCTGGATTAGGAGAGAGTGGGACAGCCCTTCTCCACACACACACACACACACACACACACACACACACACACACACACACAGCGTTCTTTTTTTGTTTTTGTCTTTTTCTTCTTTTTATTATTATTATTATTATTATTATTATTATTATTATTATTATTGTTGTTGTTGTTTTTATTATCAATGATAACAATAAAAAAAATTATTTTACAATTATCATTATTATTATCTATTATTATTATTATTATTATTATTATTATTATTATTATTATTATCATTATTATTATTATTATCATTATTATTATTATTATTATTATTATTATTATTATTATTATTATTACTATTATTGTTCTTTTTATATGTCAGTACTGTTTCCATTGTTATTCTTAATGTTATTTCTTCTTTTAGTATGTAATATTATTCTAATTTCTGTTGCTTTATCTCACATCTCTCTCTCTCTCTCTCTCTCTCTCTCTCTCTCTTCCAGATGTGACTGAGAGGGCAGGGAGTGAGATGTGATTATTTTCGTGAAATAGGTGTGGGCAGGAATAATCAACTCTCATTCCCTACACACTCAGTCAGGAATATCTTTGAAGAAAACAGGAGCGGGCACGTCACGTGTGGAGTGTGAGGTGGAACTACATGCATGGGGTGGGAGACGTAGTGAGGATAGAAGAAAGACTGACAGCAGAAAAATATGCCCGCATTCTACAGGACTACTTTCTTTTATCACTACGGGAAAGGAATTTCACTGTCCACCTTGGTCCAATCATATTTGTCCAGGACAGAAGTCCGATAAATTTGGCCAGGATATTCCTGCAGTGGCCTGCAAACCAGAATGTACTGCATGCAGCTCCTGAGCTGGTCCAGTAGGGGTTGTGACCTCAACCCCACCGAACAAGTCTGGGCTGGAAAGCCCACTGCACATAACCTGATTGAGCACATAAAAAAATCGTGGAAGACCCTCAGGAATAAGCCTGAAAAAAAAAAAAAATGGTGGCTCAATGCCAGACCGCTTGGCAAAGGTAATTGAAAAAGAGGGCGGGTGGTCCCAATATTGATAAATTGAATATATATATATATATATATATATATATATATATATATATATATATATATATATATATATATATATATATATATATATATATATATATATATATATAAGAAATTATTGCCAAGAGCAAATCGTGGTAAGCGTTTGATGCTAATTTATTTGATGTGTAAAATAAATGCTCAATACTTTACCTAATAATTATGATGATGATAACAATAATGATGACAATAATAATGATAATGATAATAATAATGATGGTATTCTACTGCTGGTACTACTACTACAACTACTACTACTACTACTATTAATACTAATACTGCAATTACTTCTAAGACTACTACTACTACTACTACTTTTTTTCTGCTATTACTACTACATAAAAGATACCTCCACCCATGTTTATTTTCTCGACGCATAATAATGGAGGGTTCCATAGTTTGGAGGTCATTAGCCCCAACTTTGTTCGCTAATGACTGTGGCATCCAACCATATCACTAATACTACTTAGCAGGGTCGGACTGGCCTATGTGCCCGTGTGCTAATGGCACATGGGCCCCCCAAGGTACATGGGCCCCTGGACTTAACCCATGCCAATGTGTATTATTTGAATATTTTGATATTTTAGCTTATATGGGCCCGGGCCCCCTCCAGCCACTAGATGGCATGGCCCCCTTAAGCACCCCAGTCCGACTCTGCTACTTAGCATTAAATCTATAACATAACACCCTATCATCTATTGCGTCTAGATCCCCCTTTCCTTCCCTACTCATGTCACTCCCGACCAGGGTTGGAGTAATTACAATTCAAAATCTTTATTACAATTACAATTACAATTACATTATTAAAACTTTGAATTGCAATTATAATTACAATTACTCATGTGAAGTTCAATTACAGCTACAATTACAATTACTACAACAAACAGTCAATTATAATTACAATTATAATTACTCAGCGTCCAACAGTAAGCTTTGGTTGAAAAGAAAAACACTAGCATCGTGCTATTGTCATTTATTGAAAAGAGAGAGAGAGAGAGAGAGAGAGAGAGAGAGAGAGAGAGAGAGAGAGAGAGAGAGGTGGATGTAGGCTAAACGGGTAGGCAGAGGGGGAGGGAGAAGGGGTGGTACAGTAGGTGGTGGGGACTGGGGGAGTGGTGCTATACATAGAGACAGATAAACAGGAAGGGCGGGAAGGGAAATGGAGAGAGGGAATAGGGTGAGGGCAAAGGATGAAGGGAGGGTGTGGGTCGAAAGAAGGAAGAAAGGGGAAGAGAGGGAGGGACATAATGACACACACAGAGACAGACAGACAGACAGAGAGAACGTCGAAGAAATGAGGGGGTAGGTAGGAGACAGAATGACAGACAGACAGACAGACAAAGAGAGGGGCAGATAGACAAAGAAAGATAGTAGTATGGTAGTATCATAAGTACTACTCACCACTATCAATAAAATATGCCTTCTACTATCACAGTCATAATACTTGTCACCATTATTATTAATATTACTATCACCAGCATCACCAGATCAGCAATTCAGCATCATCAATTTTTTTCATAATTATTTCCCTGTTACTGCTATATGATCATCATTATTTTTTTCAACATTACCATCTTGCTATTACTTTCACCATCATTACTACCACTTTACTGTACTACTAGACTACTACTTTCCTATCAGCACAAGCCTACACCTACAGCGATTAACTTTCCAACAAATTAGCCTATTACTATGACACTGGTCACCATCACCACTAATCATTATTACATCATTTCATCATGACATCATCCAATGAACTATCATCACCATCTCAGCTACTACAGTCATCATCATTCATCAGGGAACAGATTACTATACAATGTCTTTCTTACCTTTACAATAGAAAGTCAAGAGGAGGACTTTGCCGTATGATGGTCTAGGAAGCAATGAAATATGTCCCAGTCCACCAAACAGGGAAAAGTGGACGTGTCTGATTCTCGTATAATACGTAGGTTGTCCAGTAAGGGTTGCCATACTTCATCATATACAGTATTTACATATTTGCCACCATAGCTAATTATGAACTTTACATTTCTGCCCGAAATCGTGCCAAATCTATTCTCCGACTAACCAAAAATTCTTTCATTAATAGAAAATGTCAAAACCTTGCTTTCTCTAACTCTTCCCGTGACTTCTGGCATCTAGCCAAAAACATCTCCTCCAACTTCACTTCTTCATCTTTCCTCCACTCAGTCCTGACGGCAACACTGCCGTCTCATCTATCTCTAAGGCTGAACTCTTCTCAAACTTTTCTAAAACTCCACTCTGGACGATTCTGGGCATATTCCTCCTACTCATCCCCCTCTGACTCCTTTATGCCTGTTATAAAGATTCTTCAAAATGATGTTTCTATGCCTCTCTGGCCTCAATCCTCAGAAGGCTTATGGACCTGATGGAGTGCCTCCTATTGTCCTTAAAAACTGTGCCTCCGTGCTGTCACCCTGCCTGGTCAAACTCTTTCGCCTCTGCCTGTCAACATCTACCTTTCCTTCTTACTGGAAGTATGCCTTCACACAGCCTGTACCTAAGAAGGGTGACCGCTCCAATCCCTCAAACTACCGTCCTATTGCTTTACTTTCTTGTCTATCTAAAGCTTTTGAATCAATCAACCGTAAGATTCAAAAGCACCTTTCCACTTCTGACCTTCTATCTGATCGCCAGTATGGGTTCCGCAAGGCGTTCTACTGGTGATCTCCTAGCCTTCTTAACTGACTCTTGGTCATCCTCTCTTAGCCGTTTCGGTGAAACTTTTGCTATTGCGCTGGACATATCAAAAGCTTTTGATAGGGTCTGGCACAAATCTTTGCTTTCTAAACTACCCTCCTACGGTTTCTATCCTTCTCTCTGTACCTTTATCTCCAGTTTCCTTTCTGACCGTTCTATTTCTGCCGTGGTAGACGGTCACTGTTCTTCCCCTAAATCTATTAACAGTGGTGTCCCACAGGGTTCTGTCCTATCTCCCTCTTTTTCTGTTGTTCATTGATGATCTTCTTTCCAAAACGAACTGTCCTATCCATTCCTATGCCGATGATTCCACTCTGCATTATTCAACTTCTTTTAATAGAAGACCCACCCTTCAGGAACTTAACGACTCAAGGCTGGAGGCTGCAGAACGCTTAGCCTCAGACCTTACTATTATTTCCGATTGGGGCAAGAAGAACCTGGTGTCCTTCAACGCCTCAAAAACACAGTTTCTCCACCTATCCACTCGACACAATCTTCGAAACAACTATCCCCTATTCTTTGACAACACCCAGCTATCACCTTCCTCAACACTAAACATCCTCGGTCTATCCTTAACTCAAAATCTCAACTGGAAACTTCATATCTCATCTCTTACTAAATCAGCTTCCTCGAGGCTGGGCGTTCTGTACCGTCTCCGCCAGTTCTTCTCCCCTGCACAGTTGCTGTCCATATACAGGGGCCTTGTCCGCCCTCGTATGGAGTATGCATCTCATGTGGGGGCTCCACCACACAGCTCTTCTGGACAGAGTGAGGCAAAGGCTCTTCGTCTCATCAGCTCTCCTCCTCATACTGATAGTCTTCTACCTCTTAAATTCCGCCGCAATGCCTGCCTCTTTCTATCTTCTATCGATATTTCCACGCTGACTGCTCTTCTGAACTTGCTAACTGCATGCCTCCCCCCCTCCCGCGGCCCCGCTGCACTCGACTTTCTACTCATGCTCATCCCTATACTGTCCAAACCCCTTATGCAAGAGTTAACCAGCATCTTCACTCTTTCATCCCTCACGCTGGTAAACTCTGGAACAATCTTCCTTCATCTGTATTTCCTCCTGCCTACGACTTGAACTCTTTCAAGAGGAGGGTATCAGGACACCTCTCCTCCCGAAACTGACTTATCTTTCGGCCACCTCTTTGGATTCTTTTTAGGAGCAGCGAGTAGCGGGCTTTTTTTTTTTATTAATGTTTACTTTTTTGTGCCCTTGAGCTGTCTCCTTTGCTGTAACAAAAAAAAAAAAAATAGCAGTAAAAACAAGGATTATCAGAATTTTAGTATAACTTACTTTTTTCGCAATTACAATTAAATTACAATTACTTTATAATGTAATTAGTTATAATTACAATTACTTCATTAAGTTCTACATCCAATTACATTTACAATTCCAATTACATACTTTAATGTAATTAATTACATTTCAATTAAATTATAATTACAATTACTCCAACCCTGCTCCCGACACACCCTAATGTTTTGATTAAATACTAACTGGTGAGCAATATTAAGTATACTACACCAAAACAATTTTGATTTACTAAGGATAAAGTCTAGACAGTGTCTCGAAGAAAGGGGAGGGGAAGGTAGGGAGGGGTAAATCATTGACTCGTCTTTACAACACAGTAGCCTAATTTTGGGCACCACAATACTATTTCATAGAAGAACTAAAATAGAGCTCGAAATTATTGAATTTTTTCTTGATGGCATTTATTCATTTGGCCTTTAAATAATTGTTCCCATTTCCTGCCGGTTAAAAAAAAAAAATGAGAAACAGAGAAAGTAAATGTATTTCTTTTAACTTAGAAGTAAAAAATAAATCCCTCCGTAATGAACAATAAGAATAAGAACATAAAATTTTGCGATGAGTCTTAAAAGGGAGATTACTGCAAACCAGAATCTCAAAATAGAAACAACTTTCTAAATTGTCTTTAAAAAAATATTTACATGTATATCCCTATGGCTATGTAAAATATTGAATAGAATGGATGGAGGTCTAAGTCATATTCCACTAACAACAGAGCAGGGGCACGGTAAAAAAAAAAAAAAAAAAAAAAAATATATATATATATATATATATATATATATATATATATATATATATATATATATATATATATATATATATATATATATGCTGAAGTTTATGATATCAGCAGAATTTACCCAATATTAAAAAAAATGTGACATGTATATGGAAGTTAGTCGAGGATCGTGAACCTGAATTGAATGAAACAGAAAATTTGCACCTTCTGTTGCTGTAATACTTCTAATATCTTTATGTTGTATGAATTAATTAATACAACAAACCTAATAGATATGTACAGATTGGCTGCATTCAGTAACAATTTTCCTTTTTTTACAGGAAATGGAGGTCAACTACAACTGTCCCCAGCCAAATCAATGACGCCCTCGCACTCTACATACCTCGACACAAGAATATATTACAGGTATTTCTTCTTGACTGTGGAGAACTAAAAACTTTTACTCTCAAGATCAACGGGAGTGAGAATGAAGAACCATGCAGTACGGACAATTAGTACAGGGAAAGAAAAAAAATTACCTTTGTAATTTCACGTAACTTTCATATGCATATTGTGCAAATTACATGGTAAAAGTCCTCAACAAACAGTAAAAATTTACAAAAGATTACTTTGTTTTAAAGAACAAATTCCTTTTAACCCTAGAGGAGTAAACCATGGTCGAATAACAAAAAACTTACTTTGGAAGTGTACCCTTTAATGGAAAAAGAAGCTGTAACATTTTGTAATAAAATTATACTTGGCAAATATTACTTCTGCATTTTCATTACCTTTGTTGTTTTAATGACTAGTATAAAAAAAATAATGGAATGGCCTAGGAACAACTAAAAATGTTAGAAACGGTAATATTTACATGACTATATGGACTAGGTATGGATATGACTAAAACTGAAGGGTTGAACGTTGACTTATATACACCAACTAGTAAAAGCTTCAGCTGAAGAAGCGGTAGTCTTCTTGCAACATTAGAAACTGTGCGGAAGAGTGCCAAAAAAGAGATTTTTCATAAAGAAATATTTTCACAATATATATGAAAAATTACCACTGTATGCACTAAATTATCAAAAATTACTGGAGTATTGTTTCGAGTCAAAAGAAGATGTTTGACCATGTGTTTCATAATTTACCGAAGTAAATTAGCAAGTATTATTGTTATAGTAAAAATGTGTGTATGGTTAATATTTTGTTCCTCATATTTGCTCCTATAAATTATTAACAGTAAGTGATGGATTGCAATGCCTGAACATATTTTATGTTGTGCAGTTCACACACACACAAAAAAAAAATGATGTAGCGAGGGCACAGTGGGGTGCGACACGTGTGCCACTTGTGTCACGTGTTTCTTCGTCAGTCATCTAACACAGTTGGTTTGGGTCTGCAGTACTGGCAGATGACGGGACGTTACTGGCGCGACAGAGGACTGACTTAAGCGCTCATTATAGTGTGCTCAGCCTCTCCTACCCCTCTAGCCTAATTAGATTCATTGCCTACACCTCCATGTACATATCTGCACATGATCATTATGGTATCACCTGTCCTCTGCTATTACACATTGCAGGCAAAAGGAAATTGTTAAAAATCGTTATGCTACTTATATATTAAGCTTTATATTTTTCAGGGTTCTACGATTTTTCCTAAAAGTATTTTATATCACGTAAGGTTTCCAAACAAAACAGCGATAAATATATAAAATTTTATACGTAAAAGCATATGGAAGGACAAAAGAGAAGTAAATAAAGTGTGTATGCTACTTTATTTAGGAAAAAAGGTCAGGTAAAAATAAGTGGTGGGCGCCCCTAACCGAAAAGCTAGCTTCGCTAACTGGTAATCCACTAATTAAAAAGTTAGCTTCGCTTACATTAAATCGCTAAACTGATAAAGAAATTAGTGGAAGCTAACGCTAACCGCTAATCGCTAACTTCTTTAAATGAATTTAGCTTCGGTAAAGTTTTTGGCTCTAAAACCCCTAAAAAACAGACCTAGTGACCTGATATTTCTATATGTTGTAGCTTAGTCATAGAGCTTTTCAGGAAGGTATAGCATGCCTAAATCAGATGATGATAAAGGTGTACACAAATTAAATTCCACATACATTTTAATTATTTATCCCTAATATATGAACTTGCAATAGCAGTGCAGAAAGATAAAATCCCCACACAACTGGGGATAGTGGATCAATTTAGATACATAAATGTAAAGAATACAAAGGAGTATATTAAGTGAATAAGTAAATAGCAGCAGAGGTGGGCAAGTGCGGTACTTAGTGCGGTCGTGCGGTAGTACCGCATCACAAAAAAAGTATCGCACTTCCACAACCTTTCTGAATATACCGCACTACCGCGGATCGCACAAAAAAATCCTGCAGTACTTTTTACGGTACTTAAAAAAACTATCGAAGACATTTGCAGCGCGGCATGCTCACATATTTTTTTTTTTTTTCAATGAATAGGACTCAATCAGTCAATCGGTATCAGTCATCAGAATCAGTGATTCAATCATTCTGACTTTTCAGTTATTGTTCAAAATTAAATACTAAATGAATAACTAAGAGTAAAGCGCGCCATGACTACCTCTGAGGATGACTGTACATAGCAGAGTACAACAGTACAAGCAAGCACTAACATGATCGCCACTCAATCTCATGTCCCGTACAATTTTTTCTTTCATGCATTACATAGACTATATCTGTTTTTTAACTCCATTGTAACTTCTCTATTTTATCATTCTCTCTCTCTCTCTCTTATTCAATGTAGCCAAGATCAATATTGTTTGATTATAATAATAATAATAATAATAATAATAATAATAATAATAATAATAATAATAATAATAATTTATCATTATTATTATTATTATTATTATTATTATTATTATTATTATTATTATTATTATTATTATTATTATTATTATTATTATCATTAGTAATAGTAGTAGTAGTAGTAGTATCTCCTCGTTGAAATTTCCACGTGGTTTCTTCGGTGAGGTCTGAGACGCAAGTGTATAGAGCTTTCCCACGCTGTGTTTTGTCTTAATATGTCGGACAGTTTGAATAATGTTTCACAGTTTCACTGTTCCCGTTATGACTTTCCGTATTAGTAATCTTTCGTTTTCGGTCAAACGCCGGAGAATATTATTCCTCCACTTCCTCCCCTCCTCCCATTCCCCTTCACTCCCCCATATCCTCCCTACCATTCCTCCCTGGCTAGTGTTCAGCTGTCGCACCACCCTTCCTTTCATCTTTCCTTCCTTCCCACCCCCCACTTCCTCCTCTCTCACATGACGCTGATCTCCTCCTTCCCCTTCCCTGTCCCCTACATCCTCCCTCGGAAAGTTGCATTCCCTTCCCTCCCTCTCCTCCCCTTCCCATCCTCTACTCCCCTGTCCCACGCTTCCTCCTCCCTTACTTCCCTCTCTCCCTCCCCCAGTCCTCCTTAATTTTTTTTGGTATCTCACAAGTTATTAGTTAGTCAATGGATAGCCAGGATAAGCACTGAAGTATTTTGTTTGTATTGACTAGTGACTACCGCTACCGCAGTACCGCACACCGCGTACCGCACTGGGAAAGAAAAAAATAGGACCGCACTACCGCAACCGCACTACTCCGGAAAAAGTACCGCACTACCGCAACCGCACTACTGATTTTTCAGTACCGCACCCACCTCTGAATAGCAGTGCTTATTTCTTGGCAGGTGAAAAATATCGAATTCTTTTTATTAAATCCCGAATTCAAAGAGTCGGAAATGGAAGATGCATTACCCTAAAATACCAAAAAGTTTATCTAATAATTGTCCAATTACCATACTTTATCGCGTAATATACCCCAAAGTGGAAGCCCTGGAATTATTGCGCCATGTGGCTCAACTGGTGCTGTGTCTGTCCACAACGGACAAGAACAAACCTGTATGAACTTTTAGTGGACTAAAGTTAGCGGAGGAGGAACTACGATTAGCGGAAGCTAATTGTTCCGCTAACTGTTTCCAAAGTTAGCGAAAACGCTAATCAGCTAGCGAAAACGTTAGCTTCGCTAATTAGCGGTTAGTGGATTAGCGGAACCATGCCCACCACTGGTAAAAATACAATCCAAAGGAGATACAAGCAAGATGGCGGCACAATAAAATACCTGCCTGTGCTAATACGTGCTGGGGCCGACCAGAGGACTCCATCAAGAAAATCTACCAGCATTATAAGCCGAACGTAAAAGAAAAAAGTATATTTTATCTATTTTTAATTTTAGTATCTTAAAATCTCTTAGTTCTCAAAAAAAAAAAAAAAAAACGCATGGAACTTCTTTCCCGTTTATGAGTGTCAAGTGAAATATTTCTATGCATTATTCAGCAATAGTCGGCCATCATATGACATTGCAGGTTCCCTGGTATCCCCTTGTTCTTCTTTCATATATATGTTTTGCGAGATGACTTAGGATGTAACTCATGTTACATCCTAGGAGTTTGAACTTTTCCAGCATCCTACCTACAATGGGTTTGTAGTTTGGATCCTTGTAATTATCCAAAAAGACATTGACCACATCTTTCCAGTCAGTCCATGGAACTTTCTTCAACATCACTAAAACAGTGTTCGAATTTTTTTTCGTCTCGTGGCAAAACAGTCAATAATGGGGTATACTCATCCTTACCAGATGTCACCACCCATTACGTCTTTGTGCCCACGAAGCTTCAACTATTTTCTTCAATTATAGCAAATTACCTGTTTCTCTGAGATTTGCAACAATTACATGTCCTACAATAAGTGATAGTATTGTGCTTTGCTCAGACTGGAGGGGAGATGGATCCTATATTATAAGCTACTCCACACCTTAGGTATGTTTAAAATCATGGACTTTCTTTAAGTCCCCCAAAACAATTGACTGAGCAAAGTATCACTGTTTGTAAACAGTCATGGTGAGTCTTGGATACAGCATGGTAGTTGAGATACCACGTACCAGTGATAGTACAGTTCGATTAAAATTTCGTTGAAGGCCAGACTGATACACAAGTAGTTACTCCGCAAATGTTGTAACAAATACAATTTTTTACAAAGTCCAATTCTGCTTGATTTTGCAGTGCATTCATGCAAGAAAGATTTTAATGTGGATAAATTTTCAATTGGTTATTTGTTTTGTCTCGTTTATCAATAAATATAACAACGAGAATGATTAACTACATTTTTACTAAGAATAACATCACTTTTTGTATTGGAGTAATTGTTACAAGTCCCAGAGAAACCCAGGTAATTTTTTTATAATTGAAAGAATAGTTCAAGCTCCGTGTGCACAAAGACGTAGTCGCTGGTGACACCCGCTGGTTGGCAACTTTGAATATACCCCGTTGCTTCATTGGGCCAAGTTTTATATATAAGGGGGTGGAGGGGCACAATAATCACATTTGGATGAACCGATCTTTCTTGAAGAATGGTCTTTGTCTCTGGTGTAAGTGTATTCCTACTTGGCCATTGTTTCCGAGACCAATGGAGGTTCCTGGTCCTACTATCCTACTCGCACAACAAACAAAGAAAGGTTTTGTAGTCTAAATGCTGTCCAAGAAGCATGCAAATTATCATCGTCACTATGCATTATCCATTTGTGATCTTTGTATGTGATCCTGTTTAACTTCATACCGTTGCTGCGTGTTATTGTGTTGGGGTCTCTCTGAAATAGACTATCTGGGTTAATGCTTTCGAATCTATTAAGGATTTTGAACACTTCGATTAAGTCTCCTCTTACCCTTCACTTTTTTTTAAGGAAAACGTATCTAAATGCTTTAAAGGGAAGCACATGTAACACATTGGCTCACAGAAGTTATTTCAATAATAGAGTCGTCGATCACTGGAATAGACTCCCGCCGTCAATAGTTAGATCACAGAGTATCAATAGCTTCTAGTCTTCATTACATAAGTACTTCAGGGATATATGATTTTACTGACCCTTTTAGTATGTTTCAGGCACACTGCAGCATGGCTCCAACCTGAAGACTTTGTGTTAATAATTTCCCCCACAACTTAGGTCACCAGTAGCGCAAATTAAGGGTAGTAATTTCCTCTTATTTATCTCTTTACTCTAAAATTTCCATGTCCTTTTCCTCCTTAAAGGCGCATGGTGTTCTTCTAACTATTTCCTGCCGGCACGTTGCCGGAGTGAGTGGTGGGTGGGGAAGAGCCTTCATCTATTCTATCCTGTCCTATCACACGTAGATTACTAGTAGTAGCGGTAGTAGACAGACACCCTCGTCATAGGCCGCCAGGTCTTCTGGTGTCTGTTCTTTCTATGTATTCCAATGTATTCCTATGTATATGTACTACAGAAGCTATTGATAGCCTAGTCCTGAAAAAAAAATCCCCCCCCCACCCACACACACATTTATATTTCAACCCTATAGAGGGGATGCACTTGACGTCATCATCAGCGATCAGCTGATCACTTCTCAGCTGCCACGCAAAGGCCCGCCATTTTGGGAGGCACATAATTACCGCAAGAGAGCTCCTCAGCTTTTCCCCGTCATGTTACTGTGTTGGTGTTTGTGTTAGTGGCCCATCTATTACTGTGTTGGTGTGTGTGTTAGTGTCCATCTATTACTAGATCTATGTTTGTGTGGGTGTTAGTGTCCACCTGTTACTGTGTGGGTGTCGGTGTTAGTGGCCCATCTATTACTATGTGGGTGTGGGTGTTAGTGGCCCATCTATTACTGTGTGGGTGTGGGTGTTAGTGTCCATCTATTACTGTGTGCGTGGGTGTGTTAGTGGCCCATCTATTACTGTGTTGGTGTGTATGTTAGTGTCCATCTGTTACTGTGTGAGTGGGTGTGTTAGTGGCCGATCTATTACTGTGTGGGTATGGGTGTTAGTGGCCCATCTATTACTGTGTGGGTGGGTGTGTTAGTGGCCCATCTATTACTGTGTGGGTTTGGGTGTTAGTGGCCCACCTATACTGTGTGGATTTGGGTATTAGTGGCCCATCTATTACTGTGTGGGTGGGTGTGTTAGTGTCCATCTATTACTATGTGGGTGTGAGTGTTAGTGTTCATCTATTACTGTGCGGGTGTGAATGCTAGTGTCCATCTATTACTGTGTGGGTGTGAGTGTTAGTGTCCATCTGTTACTGTGTGGGTGGGTGTGTTAGTGGCCCATCTATTACTGTGTTAGTGTGCGTGTTAGTGTCCATCTATTGCTGGGTTTGTGTGGGTGTTAGTGTCCATCTGTTACTGTGTGGGTGTGGGTGTTAGTGGCCCATCTATTACTATGTGGGTGGGTGTGTTAGTGGCCCATCTATTACTGTGTGAGTGTGGGTGTTAGTGTCCATCTATTACTGTGTGCGTGGGTGTGTTAGTGGCTCATCTATTACTGTGTTGGTGTGTATGTTAGTGTCCATCTGTTACTGTGTGAGTGAGTGTGTTAGTGGCCCATCTATTACTGTGTGGTTGGGTGTGTTATTGGCCCATCTATTACTGTGTGAGTGTGGGTGTTAGTGTCCATCTATTACTGTGTGCGTGGGTGTGTTAGTGGCTCATCTATTACTGTGTTGGTGTGTATGTTAGTGTCCATCTGTTACTGTGTGGTTGGGTGTGTTAGTGGCCCATCTAGTACTGTGTGAGCGGGTGTGTTAGTGGCCCACCTATCCTTTTTTTTTACAACAAAGGAGGAAGCTCAAGGGCACACAAAAAACGAAAACAATAAAAAAAAAAAAAGCCCGCTACTCGCTGCTCCTAAAAAAGAAACAAAAGAGGTGGCCGAAAGCAAGGTCAAATACGGGAGGAGATGTGTCCTGATACCCTCCTCTTGAAAGAGTTCAAGTCGTAGGCAGGAGGAAATACAGATGAAGGAAGATTGTTCCAGAGTTTACCAGCGTGAGGGATGAAAGAGTGAAGATGCTGGTTAACTCTTGCGTAAGGGGTTTGGACAGTATAGGGATGAGCATGAGTAGAAAGTCGAGTGCAGCGGGGCCGCGGGAGAGGGGGAGGCATGCAGTTAGCAAGTTCAGAAGAGCAGTCAGCGTGGAAATATCGATAGAAGATAGAAAGAGAGGCAACATTGCGGCGGAATTTAAGAGGTAGAAGACTATCAGTATGAGGAGGAGAGCTGATGAGACGAAGAGCCTTAGCCTTCACTCTGTCCAGAAGAGCTGTGTGAGTGGAGCCCCCCCACACATGAGATGCATACTCCATACGAGGGCGGACAAGGCCCCTGTATATGGACAGCAACTGTGCAGGGGAGAAGAACTGGCGGAGACGGTACAGAACGCCCAGCCTCGAGGAAGCTGATTTAGTAAGAGATGAGGTATGAAGTTTCCAGTTGAGATTTTGAGTTAAGGATAGACCGAGGATGTTTAGTGTTGAGGAAGGTGATAGCTGGGTGTTGTCAAAGAATAGGGGATAGTTGTTTGGAAGATTGTGTCGAGTGGATAGGTGGAGAAACTGTGTTTTTGAGGCGTTGAAGGACACCAGGTTCTTCTTGCCCCAATCGGAAATAATAGTAAGGTCTGAGGCTAAGCGTTCTGCAGCCTCCAGCCTTGAGTCGTTAAGTTCCTGTAGGGTGGGTCTTCTATTAAAAGAAGCTGAGTAATGCAGAGTGGAATTATCGGCGTAGGAATGGATAGGACAGTTCGTTTTGGAAAAAAGATCATCAATGAACAACAGAAAAAGAGTGGGAGATAGTACCGAACCCTGTGGGACACCACTGTTCATAGAGTTAGGGAAGAACAGTGACCGTCTACCACGGCAGAAATAGAACGGTCAGAAAGGAAACTGGAGATAAAGGTACAGAGAAGGATAGAAACCGTAGGAGGTAGTTTGAAAGCAAGATTTGTGCCAGACCCTATCAAAAGCTTTTGATATGTCCAGCGCAATAGCAAAAGTTTCACCGAAACGGCTAGAGAGGATGACCAAGAGTCAGTTAAGAAGTAGGAGATCACCAGTAGAACGCCCCTTGCGGAACCCATACTGGCGATCAGATAGAAGGTCAGAAGTGGAAAGGTGCTTTTGAATCTTCCGGTTAAGGATTGATTCAAAAGCTTTAGATAGACAAGAAAGTAAAGCTACAGGACGGTAGTTTGAGGGATTGGAGCGGTCACCCTTCTTAGGCACAGGCTGTATGAAGGCATACTTCCAGCAAGAAGGAAAGGTAGATGTTGACAGGCAGAGGCGAAAGAGTTTGACCAGGCAGGGTGACAGCACGGAGGCACAGTTTTTAAGGACAATAGGAGGCACTCCATCAGGTCCATAAGCCTTCTGAGGATTGAGGCCAGAGAGGGCATAGAAAACATCATTTTGAAGAATCTTTATAACAGGCATAAAGGAGTCAGAGGGGGGATGAGTAGGAGGAATATGCCCAGAATCGTCCAGAGTGGAGTTTTTAGAAAAAGTTTGAAAGAAGAGTTCAGCCTTAGGGATAGATGAGACGGCAGTGTTGCCGTCAGGACTGAGGAGTGGAGTGAAAGATGAAGAAGTGAAGTTGGAGGAGATGTTTTTGGCTAGATGCCAAAGTCACGGGGAGAGTTCGAGAAAGCAAGGTTTTGGCATTTTCTATTAATGAAAGAATTAGTCGGAGAATAGATTTGGCACGATTTCGGGCAGAAATGTAAAGTTCATAATTATCATTAGTTTGGAGGCTCTGGTACCTTTTGTGAGCTACCTCTCTATCATTGACAGCACGAGAACAAGCGTGATTAAACCAAGGCTTTTTAGCGTGAGGAGTAGAGAAAGAACGAGGAATGTATGCCTCCATTCCAGAGACAATCACCTCTGTGATGCGCTGAGCACACACAGAGGGGTCTCTATCCTGGAAGCAATAATCATTCCACGGGAAATCGGAAAAGTACATCCTCAGGTCGTCCCACCGAGCTGAAGCAAAATGCCAGAAGCATCGCCTCTTCGGTGAGTCCAGAGGGTGTACAGGAGCGATAGGACAGGATGCAGAAATAAGATTGTGATCGGAGGAGCCCAACGGAGAGTGTTTGACAGAATAAGCAGAAGGGTTTGAGGTAAGGAAGAGGTCTAGAATGTTGGGCCGGTCTCCAAGACGGTCGGGAATACGTGTAGGGTGCTGGACCAACTGCTCTAGGTCGTTGAGGATAGCAAAGTTGTAGGCTTGTTCACTAGGATGGTCAGTGAAAGAGGATGAAAGCCAAAGCTGGTGGTGAACATTGAAATCTCCTAGGATGGAGATTTCAGCGAAGGGAGAGTGGGTCAAGATGTGCTCCACTTTATAATTCAAATAGTCAAAGAATTTTACATAGTTGGTAGAGTTAGGTGAGAGATAAACAGCACAGATGTATTTAGTAATAGAATGACAACGAAGTCTTAGCCAGATGGAGGAAAATTCAGAAGAGTCAAGGTCGTGGGCACGAGAGCAAGTGATGTCGTTGCGCACTTAGGCGCAACATCCAGCTTTTGATGGAAATTTAGGATAGAGATAGTAGGAGGGAACAGAGTAGAAATTGCTGTCAGTAGCCTCAGAAACCTGTGTTTCTGTAAGGAAGAGAAGGTGAGGTTTAGAGGAAGAGAGATGATGTTCCACAGAATGAAAATTAGAGCGAAGACCGCGAATGTTGCAGAAATTGAGAAGAAAGAGGTTCGAGGAGTTATCAAGACACCTCTCGGGTCGGCAGCCAGAAGGGGAGTCCTCCCTGGGGGAATTTGTGGTCCCCCCCCAGGGGGGGACTGAGGCTTGGTGTAGGTGCGCCATTTTGAAATTTTAATTTTGGGAAAAGGTGTATATGTTGTGTGAATGTAGTGTGGTGTGGATAAAGAGAGGATCTGTCTTTAGAGAGCATGCTGAACTACTCTCCGGTGTTGGTGAGACAATAGGGAAACGGTTAGTGAGGACATGGGAAGGGTCTTTGGAGGGCTTCAGCTCCCTTCTCACCTCCCATATATACCTCACCGGGAGTGGCTTGCGCCCGTTCGGTAGGTGTGGGTGTTAGTGGCCCATCTATTATTGTGTGGGTGGGTGTTTTAGTGTCCATTTATTACTATGTGGGTGTGGGTGTTAGTGTCCATCTATTACTGTGTGGGTGTGAGTGTTAGTGTCCATCTGTTACTGTGTGGGTGTGACTGTTAGTGTCCATCTGTTACTGTGTGGGTGTGAGTGTTAGTGTTCATCTATTACTGTGTGGGTGTGAGTGTTAGTGTCCATCTGTTACTGTGTGGCTGGGTGTGTTAGTGTCCATCTATTACTGTGTGGGTGTGAGTGTTAGTGTCCATCTATTACTGTGTGGGTGTGGGTGTTAGTGTCCATCTATTACTGTGTGGGTGTGGGTGTTAGTGTCCATCTATTACTGTGTGGGTGTGAGTGTTAGTGTCCATCTATTACTGTGTGGGTGTGAGTGTTAGTGTCCATCTATTACTGTGTGGGTGTGAGTGTTAGTATCCATCTATTACTGTGTGGGTGTGGGTGTCAGTGTCCATCTATTCCTGTGTGGGTGTGGGTGTTAGTGGCCCATCTATTACTGTGTGGGTGTTGGTGTTAGTGGCCTACCTATTACTGTGTGGGTGTGAGTGTTGGTATCCATCTATTACTGTGTGAATGTGTGTGTTACTGTCCATCTGTTACTGTGTGGGTGGGTGCGTTAGTTGCCATCTATTACTGTGTGGGTGTGGATGTTAGTGTCCATCTATTACTGTGTGGGTGGGTGCGTTAGTGGCCCATCTATTACTGTGTGGGTGTAGGTGTTAGTGCATCAATTACTGTGTGGGTGTTGGTGTTAGTGTCCATCTATTACTGTGTGTGTAAGTGTCAATCTATTACTGTTTGGGTGTGAGTGTTAGTTATCATCTATTACTGTTACTGATAGGTGCTACACTGCCACCCGCGGTAGGTAGACAGGGGCTGCCAAATATAGGTCAGTGGGCTTTTTGCGAACCCCTAACGTTCTTATGCTCTTTCTCAACACCGCCCGGGGATGCCCGGGGTTAAATTAGTCATATATTCATTGTTTTTACCATCAAATATATCTTGAAGTTTGATAGTAAATGTATATACTGTATGTCCATCATCATTTGGCAGCATAATGGATAGTTATATAACGAAGCTTAGCCTCACTGTCCAGATTTTTTGCATATTCACTTAGATTGTGATATGAAGACGGGAGGCAAGGGCCAGCCATCATCAGGGGGCAGGGGCTCAGCTGATCGCTCCCAAAATGGCTGACAGTTGTTTTTCTTCAAACAAAAGCGAAGCGGTGTGACGTCAGTGCAACCTCTCTATTAGCCTTTCTCCGTGTTTTCACTAATCTCACCTATATATTTTTTCTCTACGACATGTTAACGTGGGAGACGGTGTGTGTGTGTGTGTGTGTGTGTGTGTGTGTGTGTGTGTATAATCACTAACTCCTAACGGTGAATGGGTGGGAAATACGGAAAGTCGCATAAGTTCGAAGTAATGAAGTGTGTGTATGTGTGTGTGTGTGTGTATGTGTGTGTGTGTGAGAGAGAGAGAGAGAGAGAGAGAGAGTGTGTGTGTGTGTGTGTGTTCCACGTGTTTATGTGGGCGGAGTCTAGACGGGTGGGTTGGCCGTGCACGCGCTGCTTAGACAATGAGAACTGGAGGTGTCGCGAAATATCCCGTCCCGTCTGAAATAAAATGGCTTGCCCAGGATATCGTACCGCACCCCGGTGTGGCGGACTGAACGGTCCCCCCTCTACTGCGCATGCGCCGGCCCGTGTTTAAAAGCGCTACTCGGCCCACTCCAAAATACTGGAAGAATCTTTCCCCCCAAGCCCTGAGCTCACCACTCGCCACTCACCAGCCTCAATTTGAGTATAGTACCTTACCATACGGAGTTTGTAGCTATGAAAAGATAATAGACACAGGAATGTGTGTTATAATCCTTGGAAACATGGAAATGCAGGCAACAAAAAACCTATTGGCTCATTACGAGGTTGCCCGCTTTGGTGATTTAATCTGCTCGACAGCCACTTGGTGCCCGCAGAGCAGATGAAAGCACCTTGATATTCAGTGTACTCCTGTCGCAATGAAATGACGGTCGATTTGATTTTTGAAGGATTTGATGGTATTTGCACTTACTACTTCTGGACAGGGATCCACAAACATACTAACTACGAACTAACATAAGTACACACTATTGATTTAGCGACCGACGTTAACTTCAGATCCACAAGGCAACCCTTACATTGTAGTTAGAGGCAGCTAGGTCGCTGATTGGTTGATGACGACATTGGCCATGCAGCAAATCACAAGCATGTTTACAAAACTGTCAGCCAATCGTAGGGATGCCCCTCCCTGCTGGTTCAAAACAACCCGTTCTCTTTTCCCATTTTCTTCCTTTTAAGGCAAACTGTACTAAATCGTAATCTAAGAACTTAATTATTTTGTCGTTTGCTGCACATTTACGTCAAGGTAACTCTGTTGTTCGATGTCTTGTTATCTAAGAACCTGCTTAAGGGGAAGAAAAAGAATATAAGGAGGTGATTGAGGCAGGAAAAAAATAAATTAAAAATAATATGGCACAAAATATCGAGGCAGACAGGAACAAAGGACGGAAGGAAGGAACAAGGGAAAGTTAAGACTGTCTTGCCATATCTGCAGCCCAACTCATGGGCTGTCACCCGACAAAGATCCATTGTCCCTCCACGGAGGGACAAATGTATAGATGAATGGATGAATGGAGTGGTATGAAGATGAAGGAGGAGGGAGGTCTGGCAATCCCCCGGCCGGGCGTCGGTGTTGCCATACCGCCCACACTTATCATTTGCCTTTCAAAGTGTGTATATCTCATCATTTTACAAGGAAATGGGCTTCTCCTACTCGCAAAGTTATATTTCAAGTTGAAAAACGAGATTTATAAGCATTTATACGTAAATATGATAACAATGTTAGTGTTTACTACACCTCCGAGGCAGTAGTTATTTAACAATAAATTTAGCCTCATACAGCGCAACGACAAGCTTTGTGGATTGCGCGCTAACCCTGTGACGTCATCGATTAGTTGGTAGTTATTACCGCGCGAGCTTTGTGGATTGCAATGTGCCCAAAACTACGCACTATAGTTGGGTCATCTGGAGCACTTCCGTGATCGTGGAGAGCGAAGGTTCGTTTCTCTTTTTTTGTCTTCTTTGAAGGTTAAATAACTAAATAAGAGGGGGTGTCCCTCTCAAAAGTGTGGGCAAAAGTAGTAGGGGGCAAATATCCAAAATGGCCGCAGTCCACCTTAAAAATTACTTTTACAATGGTTTGGCTGAAATTCCAGAGTAATATAGCCTTTCTTGGGTTTTGGGGATCGAGGAACTCATATTTCATATCAGTTTTACAATTTGACCCAGTTTTGACCTTCAAATCCAAGATGTCCACCGCTTACAGCTCACAATTGTTCAATTTTAAAATAAGAAAAATACACATAATATTTTATTCAGGTCTTCGATAAGCTTCTCTATTCATTCGTTGGCTGGCGTACGAGAGCCAGGCGCCCGTCTTACACTGGAAGATTTAAGCTCCCCAACCAGACCCGGACCCAACCTAAATCGTCGGCAGTGATGATATAATTGGTCGGCCGAGGTTGGCAAGCGTGAGCGTGAAATGGTAAACAATAAACAATAGGGATGGGCAAGTACCCTTGATTTGAGTACCGGTGGTACCAGTACCGAAAATTCAGGTATCGTTAGTACCGGTACTGGTACCGTTACCCGGAGGAGTATTCTTTGTTTTTATCTTAATGACGTCTGATGAAATTCCTTAATAAATTCTCTGTAAAGAAAACTCTCTCTCTCTCTCTCTCTCTCTCTCTCTCTCTCTCTCTCTCTCTCTCTCTCAACTAAATGAGGTGAATATTTTTTTCGATAAAAAAAATAGCATGTATACGTAGTTATTATGGATGTACTCATAGTCTAATAACAACAACAATATATATATATATATATATATATATATATATATATATATATATATATATATATATATATATATATATATATATATATATATATATATATATATATATATATATATATATATATATATATATATATAGATATATATATATATATATATATATATATATATATTAGCACCCTAGTAAAAAAAAGAAGCGGACATGAAGAATTATCCAATAAATCCAATAAATAATGGAGACAGGAGCTATGATGGAAACGAAAAGCAGGACAAAATGGTGGGAACTTGGGAAGACGGTCAGCGAGTCAGTGACTCAGCGGCCAGCACAATATTCGAGGCTTAATTCGATCGATCGTCTCCACAGGGCCCATACCGCATGGCGACTGGCGAGCGCCGAGCGTCACTAAGATCCAACCGGTACCGGCACTAATGGCAATGGTCAGTACCGAGTGATTATGAGTCTTCTCGGCATTGGGTACCGGTACCGATCGAGTGCCGACTGAATTGATTCAGTCGGCACTCGGTACCGGTACCCAGTGCCGAGAAGACTCATGATCACTCGGTACTGACCATTGCCACTAGTGCCGGTATCAGTTGGATCTTAGTGACGCTCGGCGCTCGCCAGTCGCCATTCGGTATGGGCCCTGTGGAGACGAATTAAGCCTTGAATATTGTGCTGGCTGCTAAACAAAGTCACATGATTTATCGGCGCGTACCATGAACTGTGCAGCGGCCACAGTTGTTTTTCTCGAGATAAATCATGTTTTCAGGATTACCTCGTCTCCAGGTAAAGTTGTGGGCATACCTAAAAGCTGTGTGCGGCCTCTGCATTTGTCAGCCTCATATGTCCTTGAGTCTGTGGTGGGTAATACTAATAATGATAATAACAGGGCCAGTGTGACATTCCTGCTACCCACAGTTTATCTCCCCAAAGTTTTCCTAGATACCTATTAGTTAGTCAGCCCAAAAGGGTGCATGAACAGCTGGGTGAGCTGCGTGTCGACAGATCAAGCTGAGATTCGCATACACGGACACACGGATTTGCTGCTGAATATGCTAACCAATCCACCAGTGTTTCTTTAATCTACTGGGCATTTTTGACGTGCAGCCCTCCCAGCTGTTCATTCTCCTTTTCAGTGTGATAAAAAAGGAGGAATAGAGGATAAAACACCCCAAGGATGAATATTTACAGTCTTTGGTAAATAATTTAGCTCTACCACTTCTAAATATCATATACTCTTCCTAGCTATTGGGCAAAGGGCAAAAATAAATGTTCTTTAACCATAATATGAAGGTGTACATTATAAGTAACTAACCTAAGCAGACAAAACGTAACCAAACCTAACCACTGCAGCCACCGCTCAGACTGTCCAGTGCACTGACAGTGCTGGCAGGGTTATGTTAGGTTTGCTTAGATTAGTTAGTCTTCTTTATTACTTCTATTAAACTACTTGTTTGTATATTTTCCTCAAACTATAATGGTTTTGAGTATTATTAATCTAAAATGTGATGAAAAAAGGATTACACAGTCTAATAATTTATTTTTTCATGTTGAAAATACAAGTAAATTAATTACCAAATAAAGATTTTCTTACAGCAAAAAGTCTTTTATGATATCTGTAACTTAACTGCTCTTTAATGCTATAAATGGACACAGTCCCCACAGGACAGCCCCAGGGCTTTGTCCTGGAGCAGAAATAGCAGATGATCCTGTCACCATTCTCCCTCCATTCCATCTGTCCTGCAAGAGAAGAAACCTAGGACACATTCCATTGCTTTAATTGGACTGTAAAGCCCTAGTAAATGAACTTATCTACCTTTGCCAACTCCACTCACTGAAACCTCACTGTACCATCTCCATAGGGCTCACTCTCATGTACTCAGTCTTGCTCCTGCTGATTTTCATCTCTCTTCTACAGTGCATACCTCCACCTCTCTAGTTAATTTTCAGTTTCTTCCTTGCCTTCACTACATATCACTATGTCATCCACAAATATCATGGTCCATGGAGACTGCTGCCTGACCTCATCCGTCAGCCTGTACATCACTATTGAGAATGACTGGGCTGATCCTAGGTGTTGTCCAACCTCGACCCTGAAACTCTCCGTAACTCCTGCCATACCAGCTTGCAGCAACATCATAAACTTTTTTGACACATGGTGTGCTTCCTCTGATAGATAAATTATATGTAGAAAGGGTACCAGGTATATCAGTTGACACCTCCAATAGCCCTGCTACCTGATGATGACGATTTATATGCAGACAGCTATGGTGAAGAGGAAATTGCTTGTGATCAGGTATTTCATTGTGACAAGCATTTTAAGATTCAGAAGAATTTCACATCCTGTGGGAGAGACATATATGTACATAAAATATTAGTATAAAAAAATAATAAAAGCTGTCATGTTGAAATTAGGATAAAAATAAATATATGTTGGGTGTGCAGAAAACAAGAGAACTGAGAAAGAGACAAGCTGGAAAATTTAAACAGAAGTACAATATAACTGACTCAGGGACAGTGTAATGAATTGAAGAACAAATTTTAATGCTAATGCAGCTATAGCATTAACTTTAACTTTTTTAAACTGAACGATAGGAAGGGGGCCGAGCCAAACCTAACCTGTACACTCCTACATAACCTACCAGAAGATTTTGGCCTGACCCGAGTGGTATATTTCAGAGGCAATGACTTAATTTTTTTTCGTAAACTATGATGTTATATCGCATGGAAATAATTGTCGCACCAGAAAACAATGACGAGAAAAATGGAGCGCAATGTATACAGAATAACAACACGGCTATTTCAAGAAAATATATAAAAAATCTCCTTAAGTGCCATTCTCATAAATTACTCACAAATGAATACTGTAGTCAGTATCTTAAATAAGTGAGAAAAATCATCTTATTGTAGTGGAAAGTTGTGCTGTGAAGTAGCTGTCAGGGCAAATGACACTCATCTTAGAGTTGCAGCTCAACATTAGGATAGTAACCTATCATTGCTAGGGATAATAACCTAATGCACTGTACTAACCCTGAACTGTTGTGTGAACGCCTAGCTCCAACAACAACAAACACCACGCCAGCATCTCTCCAGCCACTTTACCATGAATCGGAAGGATATTGAGGTTTTAGAAGATTGTGCTGCTGCATGCACATAATCAAGCATGTGCTACGACCAGGGGCACCGATAAGGGGGGAAAAAGGAGGATTCTAGGGGCCCATGAATGAGAGGGGCCCAGAATTTTCGCCGCTGTGTTGGGGGCCCTGAAAATTTTCTTTTCATGGGGCCCAAAATCCCTAGTGGTGCCCCTGGCTACAACTGGAGAAGCGCCAGAAAAGGCTGTGTTCTCCATCTTAACAGTTTGTTGTTGTTTAGGGCCGTGTCGTCCTGTGAGGGCCTCACAGGCGTGTCAGCTGCCCCGTCTTCCTGAAGAAGGCGCAGGTGACGCGGATGACAGCTTCCTGCCGTGAGGGGTGGACGCTAGGGATGGGCAAGTACCGTTAATTTGAGTACCGGTAGTACCAGTACCGAAAATTCAGGTACCGTTAGTACCGGTACCGGTACCCGAAGGAGTATTTTTTTTTATCTTAATGACTTCTGATGAAATTCCCAAATAAATTTCCTGTAAAGAAAACTCTCTCTCTCTCTCTCTCTCTCTCTCTCTCTCTCTCTCTCTCTGAACGAAATGAATATTTATTTTTTCGATAAAAAAATAGCATGTATTGTTGTTATGGATGTACTCGATCATAGTCTAATAATAAAAATCGGACATGAAGAATTATCAATAAATCCAACAAATAAATCCGAGCAATCTGGTACCGGTACCGAGCAATCTGGTACCGATACCGTACCGTTTAGCTGGTACCGTTAGTACCGATACTGGTACCGGTACCTACCCACCCCTAGTGGACGCCTGCCGCCGCCAGCAGCGTGGGCAGCACGTCCAGGGCGCGGAGTTGGTGTCGGAGCAGCACTCGCTGTCGCTGGGAGTGGTGGCGTGGGCAGTGCAGCAGCAGGTGCTCAATGGTGTCCTCGACGGTCCTGCACCGAGGCAGTGAGGGTCGGAAACCAGGCGCAGGCGGTGGAGGTGAGCGCTGAGGCGTGTGTGGTCCAGGCGGACGCGCGTCAATGCCACGTCCAGGACCGGGACGTTTTCCTCACCCACGGCTGTGGGCAGGAGTTGGTGATGCGGAGGGTGTGGGCGAGCGTGTCGTCCCATGAGGTGCGGGAGATGAGGCGTTTGGCTGTGGAGAGTGGCAGGGGGAGCGGCGTGATGTTTACCTCCGCTAGGCCCATCTTGGGTGATCTCCCAGCCCTCAGAGATGTTAGGAGGAGGAGGGCTCGCTGGATGGTGTGGGCCAGGGCCGTCGAGGATGTTGGGTGGCGGGAGAGGAGGAGGTGGAGTGATGAGAGGGAGTCTGTATAGATGACATCCTTGCCCCTGCTGTGGGTGGTGTGGAGGTGTGTGAGAGCCTGGTGCAGGGCGTACAGCTCAGCCGTCAGGACGTCGGTCTCAGGGGGGAGTCTCCACGTCCTGCAGGTGCTGGTTCTGGGGTCGTATATGGCTGATGCCGTGGAGGGTGGCGATGGGGAGTGTGACCCATCCGTGTAGATCTTGAGGTGGTGGTGGTAGATAGACCTGTCCAGTTGGAGGAAATGTGTGGGTGCCACAATGCCAGAGGATGGTTTAGGAGAGAGGCCGGGTATGTGTGTCACAACACGCACTGTTCCCTACTTGACTGAGAGAATACAGAGTGCGGCACAGGTTGTTTGGGACCAGTTCGAGCTCAGGGTATCAATCAGAAAATCCACTTTCTCATAAAGACATTATATTCATCATAGGCGTCCAAATAACACTGAGTACAACGTGAAAATTTAAATGAAATGTCTGATAACCAGTGAGTTATAAACAATGAAGATAACAAACAGTTAATTCAACCTTGAAATTGAAAACACCACAATCCCTTAAGTATTGCCACACTGGCTTCCTTTGAGTCCCTCTTTCAAAGAACACTTAAATAATTAAGTCACCTTTAAGTCATTAAATAACAAGAAATCAACATACTGAAAGGTTAAGTAGAAAAATATGACACCCAATAGTCAAAAGAGCAGAAATAGAACCCGTGGCTAATGAGTACTTCACAGAGAGAAAGGTGGGAGTGGCCGTGCCCCTCTCAAACCGTTACAGAGTCTTCTAGTCCCGTCAGTTCAGTACCGCTGGCCAGTCAGTCACAAGTCTGGAACAATCCTCCGCGCGGTTAAGCTGTGACTGGGAAGACGGTCCACTCCCAGCCAATCCACCGATGAATCATTCAGGTCGCCAGCCGGGTCCTCTCTGCCACCCCCAGACGTGGGTCTCACACCTCACCACGCATATGGGGTTAAACCCAACTCTGAAACACTGAGTTCAATCCCGAACCCTGAATGCCTTGCCACCGGTGCACTCATACGCACGCACTTCACGATTCGAACCGTGACATACCCCCCTTACTAAGTAGAAAATACAATTTTCTACCAGACCAAGCCTTGCATCTTGTTACATGTCCAGTCTGCTGAGAAAGTCCGCCCCAACGTTTTCAGACCCTTTGATTACTTTTAGTGTCATAACATACGGTTGGAGTATCAACGCCCATCTCATTATGCGAGCATTTAAAGTTTTCATAGAATGTACATAATGCAGAGGCTTGTGATCAGTTTCTAACATAAAGGGTTTTCCATACAAATATGGTGCAAACCTTCTTTGTACCCCCCAAACAATCGCTAGACATTCCCTCTCAATTACTGAACAACGCTGCTCCCTCGGCGCCAGCTTCCTGCTAGCAAAGGCCACGGGACGCTTCTCGCCCCCTACTTCTTGTAATAGGACAGCTCCCAAACCTTGTGCTGAAGCATCCGTGCGCAGGATAAATTCATCATCGAGGTTAGGAAGGGACAGTACCGGCTCGGTGGAAAGACTTTCTTTAAGGGCCTGGAAAGCCCTCTCTTGTTCATTACCTCACTCCAATTTGTTCGGCATCCTCTTCTTAATTAGGTCCGTTAAGGGCCTAGCAATAGTGCACATGGCGTAGTGAGGAATAAACTTCCTATAGTACCCACTAAGCCCTAAGAACGAACGAAGTGTCTTCTTAGACGCTGGGCGAGGCGCTCTGACGATGTCTTCCACCTTCCTCTGTAAAGGCCACATCCCTTCACTCCCGATGATGTGCCCTAGGTAGTCCAACGTCTCCATGCCCAGCATAATTCGTTGGTTCGACCCCGTCTAGAGTACTGTGTACAGTTTTGGTCTCCCTACTACAGAAAAGACATAGAAAAGTTGGAACGGGTCCAACGAAGAGTAACAAAGATGATTCCTAGGTTGAGAAATTTGTCATATGAACAAAGGCTTAAAGAAGTAAATTTATTCAGCCTATCAAAACGAAGAATGCGAGGCGATCTAATAGAAGTGTTAAAATGTTTAAAGGATTCAGTGATATTAATGCGTAAGATTACTTTACAATTGATCGATCAAATAGAACAAGAAGAAATCACAATTTGAAGATAAGTGGTAAAAGATTCTCGTCGCACGAAGCCAAACACTTCTTCTTCAATCGAGTTGTTAATGTTTGGAACTCTCTACCTTGTGATGTCGTTGATAGTACAACAGTTACGGCCTTCAAGAATAGATTAGACAAGTGTTTTGAATCCAACCAGCAACTAAGATATTACTCATTGTCGTAATAACGTTAAGTTCTTTCGAATACTGGTGTCCTTGTCCGCTTTTATTGCCCGGTTAGTGGTAGCAGTAATGGTAGTTCTTTCCTCTTTCCTACATAAATTCCATGCAGTTTTTCCATGCTGCATGGTTCTTTTTCCTTTCCTGCCAGCTTTGGCTGGAGGGATGGGGGGGTGGGGAGGAGCCTTCGCCTTTGCTGTCCTTCATCTTCCACCTTTGATTAGATAGTTAGTGTAGCTTGTCACAAACAACCTCGTAAGGACCAGCAGGTCTGCTGTTGTTTGTTCTCCCTTTGTGTTCCCTTTGTGTTCCCTCCTTCGCCCCCTTCCTCCCTCCATCCCACGCCTTCCCCTTCCATCTCTTTATCTTTCTCTTTCTCTCTGCTGTGTCACCACGTGCTTGCTGGACAGGATCAATTTTGCCTCGACGTAGCACCCTGTAAAACATATATACGCACATTCACAAAACACATTGTTACCCTTTCCGCCATATTCATTACATATTTCCAGATGCCTAATGCTAATTATGAACTTTACATTTCTGTCCGGAATCGTGCCAAATCTATTCTCCGACTAACCAAAAACTCTTTCACTAATAGAAAATGCCAAAACCTTGCTTTCTCTAACTCTTCCCGTGATTTCTGGCATCTAGCAAAAAAAATCTCCAATTTCACTTCTTCATCTTTCCCTCCACTCCTCAGTCCTGACGGCAACACTGCCGTCTCATCCATCTCTAAGGTTGAACTCTTCTCTCAAACTTTCTGTAAGAACTCCACCCTGGACGATTCTGGGCATATTCCTCCTACTCATCCACCCTCTGACTCCTTTATGCCTGTTATAAGGATTTTTCAAAAGGCTTATGGACCTGATGGAGTGCCTCCTATTTTCCTTAAAAACTGTGCCTCCGTGCTGTCACCCTCCCTGGTCAAACTCTTTCGCCTCTGCCTGTCAACATCTACCTTTCCTTCCTGCTGGAAGTATGCCTTCATACAGCCTGTGCCTAAGAAGGGTGACCGTTCCAATCCCTCAAACTACCGTCCTATAGCTTTACTTTCTTGTCTAGCTAAAGCTTTTGAATCAATCTTTAACCGGAAGATTCAAATGCACCTTTCCACTTCTGACCTTCTATCTGATCGCCAGTATGGGTTCCGCAAGGGGCGTTCTACTGGTGATCTCCTAGCCTTCTTAACTGACTCTTGGTCATCCTCTCTTAGCCGTTTCGGTGAAACCTTTGCTTTTGATAGGGTCTGGCACAAATCTTTGCTTTCCAAACTACCCTCGTACGGTTTCTATCCTTCTCTCTGTACCTTTATCTCCAGTTTCCTTTCTGACCGTTCTATTTCTGCTGTGGTAGACGGTCACTGTTCTTCCCCTAAACCTATTAACAGTGGTGTCCCACAGGGTTCTGTCCTATCTCCCACTCTCTTTCTGTTGTTCATTGATGATCTTTCCAAAAAGAACTGTCCTATTCATTCCTACGCCAATGATTCCACTCTGCATTACTCAGCTTCTTTTAATAGAAGACCCACCCTACAGGAACTTAACGACTCAAGACTGGAGGCTGCAGAACGCTTAGCCTCAGACCTTACTATTATTTCCGATTGGGGCAAGAGGAACCTAGTGTCCTTTAACGCCTCAAAAACACAGTTTCTCCACCTATCCACTCGACACAATCTTCCAAACAACTATCCCCTATTCTTTGACAACACCCAGCTATCACCTTCCTCAACTCTAAACATCCTCGGTCTATCCTTAACTCAAAATCTCAACTGGAAACTTCATATCTCATCTCTTACTAAATCAGCTTCCTTAAGGCTGGGCGTTCTGTACCGTCTCCGCCAGTTCTTCTCCCCCGCACAGTTGCTGTCCATTTACAGGGGCCTTGTCCGCCCTCGTATGGAGTATGCATCTCATGTGTGGGGGGGGTCCACTCACACAGCTCTCCTTGACAGAGTGGAATCAAAGGCTCTTCGTCTCATCAGCTCTCCTCATACTGATAGTCTTCTACCTCTCAAATTCCGCCGCCATGTTGCTTCTCTTTCTATCTTCTATCGATATTTTCATGCTGACTGCTCTTCTGACACCTCTCCTCCCGAAATTGACCTCTGATTTCGAACACTTCTTTAACCTCTGTTCTGGAGCAGTAAGTAGCGGGCCTTTTTTTTTTTTTTTCATTACGCTCTTGCACTGTTCCATAGCTGTAAAAAAAAAAAAAAAAACACCACTCCCTCACAGGTGTTGGAGTGACCTGCCTTGAGTATTCCCCTGAGACACACTAATTCTTTTAATTACCCCCTCACCAGCGTCTCTCTCGTTCCTCACGTTTCGCTCCTCCTCCCCTTCCCTCGCCCCTCCCTCTCCCTTGTCCCCCCCTCTCTCTCTCTCTCTCTCTCCCTCAACAACCGCCTACAGACTCTCTGCGGAGAGATTGACGTCAAGTTGTTTAACGCCTGGAACCATTTCTACGGCCAGAGTAAACTTTTCCAAAGGGACGGCATACACCTGTCCCCCATCGGGGCAGCCAGATTCGGAAGGCTCCTCAACGACGCCGTACGTAACGCCCGAACAAAAAACGACTCTCAGCCATGTCCTTCCATCCCGCCCGTGTAAATAGACACCATACACCGCAACAAACTCGTAACATTGAACCCGCCAGTACCACCACCTCTATTACCAAGCCTAAAGATAACCTAAGAGTCCTTAGTTTCAATGCGCGTAGCCTAAGAAACAAGTTTGATGAACTGCGATGTCTTGCTCTGACAGAAAACTCTGACGTAATTGCAATAACCGAAACATTTATCGACCCCACAGATATTGATTTAAGTTCCGAATACAACATAGATGGCTACAGACTCTTTAACAACGATCGTGTAAACCGTAGAGGCGGTGGCGTCGCCCTTTTTGTCAAAAGCTATTTGCAACCCACTGACAAAACACCAAGAAACAATAACGTTGAACATTTGTGCGTGCGAGTAAACATAGCAAAAGTCAATTTAAATATATCTGTCACCTACAGGCCTCCGGGGCAATCACTCGATGCCGATCTTGAAATGTACAGCGTCTTAAGGCAGTCACTTAACAACAGCGACTCACTGATATTAGAAGACTTCAACCTTCCCCATATCGACTGGGCGACATTGTCAGGTACAGAAGGTGAGTCACATAGAATGATCGAATTTTTAGAAGAAAATTATCAAAGCCAAATGGTTTCTGAACCAACTCGACAAAATAACATACTCGACCTTGTTATAACGACCCGAGATAACCTAGTCAGTAATGTCACGGTAGGAGAACACCTCGGTTCCTGCGATCATAAATTAGTGCGCGTTGACATTAGAGCTCAAACATCGGTGACTGAAAATAAAGTAAAGGTGCCCAATTTCAAAAGAGCCAACTTCATAGAAATCCGACGAAAACTAATAGAAATGCGACTGTCAGATGACGGCAATGTAGAGGACGCCTGCCTAAGCTTTAAAAATCACTTACTCACTCAGCAGGATACATTTGTCTCCTTGTGCGAGAAGCAAATTAACACTAATAAAAGCCCACCTTGGTTTAATAGCGAAATTAAACACTCAGTCAAGGAGAGAAAATTGTTTAACAAATCAAAGAAAGAACAAAGCTCGCCGGAAAACATTATACTCTATAATGATGCCAGGCGACGAGTAAACAAATTAGTACGTCAGGCAAAGCGTAGATATGAAGAAACTATTGCAGCCAACTGTAAAAATAATCCGAACTCCTTCTTCAGTTTCATAAACAACAGAAAGGCGATCAGAAGTGGAATTGGACCCTTAACAAACAGCGACGGTGCACTAGTGACTGACAGCCAACACGTTGCAAACCTATTAAACAATTACTTTTCCTCGGTGTTCAATCATGACAGTCCTCCCACCACTACCACCAACACCAGTACTAATGTAAATCCCGAGCATGCATTGCCTAACTTTGAAATAAAACCCGATGAAGTCCAGTCACTTAAAACAAATAAAAGTCCTGGCCCTGACAAAGTATATCCAACTCTGCTCAAAGAAACAAAGAGCGAAATACTCTCCTCCCTCACAACCGTATTCGATATGTCCTTGCGACAAGGCATCGTCCCTTCGGATTGGAAAAAGGCTAACGTGACACCGATTTTTAAGAAAGGAGACAAAAAAGTGCCAGGTAATTACAGGCCCATTAGTCTAACTTCGGTTGTAGGTAAGCTACTTGAGGGCATAATTAGAGACAAAATTGTGAGTTACCTTGAAAGCCACTCATTAATTAGGGACTCACAACATGGCTTCCGAAACAAAAGATCCTGCCTATCAAACCTATTAACCTTTCATAACGACCTCTTCACTGTTTATGACGTAACCAAATCACTGGACGTAGTCTATCTTGATTTCCAGAAAGCGTTTGATAAAGTCCCACATCATAAATTACTTTACAAATTAAAGCAAATAGGTATTGACGGTCAAGTAAACCAATGGATCGCGAATTGGTTAAGCAACAGACAGCAAAGAGTAGTGATTGACGGATTTAACTCAGAGTGGGCGCCGGTCACTAGTGGCGTCCCTCAGGGCTCGGTTCTTGGCCCAGTGCTCTTCATTGTTTACATCAACGACGTGGATGTTGGACTCAATAATCGCATTAGTAAATGTGCAGACGACACAAAGATTGGTAACTCGGTTCTCACTGACGAAGACAGGCAAAGCCTCCAAGAGGATTTGCACAAAATTTCAGCTTGGTCGGATAGATGGGAGATGCCCTTTAACGTAGACAAGTGCCAGGTTCTTCAAGTTGGAACGAGGAATAAGAAGGTCGATTACGAAATGCGCAGCGTTAAACTCAAAAGCATTCAATGCGTCAAGGACTTGGGGGTCAAAATCGCGTCAAACCTAAAATTCTCACAGCAATGCATCAATTCAGCAAATACAGCGAACAGAATGTTGGGCTTCATTAAAAGAAACTTATTATTCAAGAATAAAGATGTAATACTTCCGCTCTACAATAGTTTAGTCAGACCCCACTTGGAATATGCGGCACAGGTTTGGTCTCCCCATTATGCAAAGGCTATTGCTAAATTAGAAGGTGTTCAGCGTCGGGCAACGAAAATGATCCCTTCCTTGCGCAACAAAACCTACGAAGAAAGGCTTTCCACCCTTAACATGTTCTCTCTTGAGAAACGTCGCCTCCGAGGAAAACTGATCGAATGTTTTAAAATACTTAATGGTTTCACGAATGTAGACAGATCAACATTGTTTATGATCGATGACACTTTGCGCACGAGGAACAATGGCATAAAACTCAGATGTAGACATGTAAATTCAGACTGCACCAAATTTTTCTTCACCAACGTTGTAGTGCGTGAATGAAATATGCTCCCACCATCAGTGGTCCAATGTAAAACGATTGACTCCTTCAAATAAAAGCTCGACCGTCACTTCCTTCAACTTTATATCAACTAGAGTAGAAATGCAACGTTTTGGAGCCTTCTGATTAATGTAAAATCATTTAGGTTTAAGGACAGGCCACCTAGTCTGGACCTTGGGGTCTGTGTGGTCTGATTTTCTATGTAATTCTATGTAATTATACTCTCTCTCTCTCTCTCTCTCTCTCTCTCTCTCTCTCTCTCTCTCTCTCTCTCTCTCTCTCTCTCTCTCTCTCTCTGTGCCCCATTATACTTGTGCATGTGTGTGTGTGTGTGTGTGTGTGTGTGTGTGTGTGTGTGTGTTGGTATACTTGTGTGTGTGCATACTTGTTGGTATGTATGTGTGTGTATACCTGTGTATGTGTGTGTGGCGGAAAGGGTGGGCTAGTGGGCGGGTAGGTAGGTCTCCTATCTCATTTTAGGAGCCGATTAGTGAGAACTCTGTCCACATTTGCACTGGGGTGTGACTTAATTAGCTAGGAATGGTTATCAGTCAGGTGGGTGGATGCTGACCTTGGCTAAAGATCATCCCTCAGGTGGATGGGGCAAGTGTGGTAGGGCCTTGCTACATATAGACAGATATATGGATGGATAAATGAATAAATACAGATAGATGGATAGATAGATACAGAAATATAGGTATATATTATGTAATAGCTTGTGTAATGCTTGTCCATACTAAAGAAAAGTACAAGAGCAAATAAAATACTTCCAAAGCACATTTATGCCTTTTATATCCTGCACTAATAAATGTGTAAAATATACGGGATTTATTGGAAAATTACCAAGAATTTCAGTAAATAATAAAAGTTCTATTAATCTCTGGCTAAGATGCTACATGCATAATATATGAAACTACAAAGTAGTACTACACATATGCAAAATATTGTTAATGATTCCTCTTCCTTTTACCTTTATTATTACACACACACACACACACACACACACACACACACACACACACACACACACACACACACAGAAAGAGACACACACACACACACACACACACACACACACACACACACACACACACACACACACAGAGAGAGAGAGAGAGAGAGAGAGAGAGAGAGAGAGAGAGAGAGAGAGAGAGAGAGAGAGAGAGAGAGAGAAAATTTACCGGAGCTAGTGGGAGAGGGGGACTAAGGGGGTTGCCAGCTGGCTCAGGTTACTTTATACCCGTAGAGGGAGAGGGCGAGAGCGAGAGGAGGCTCCTCCCACTGACCAACTGACGTCACCTATAATCTGCGCCTGAGTTGACCTTCCATTTATTTAGACCTTGGTTGACACATCAGATGGAAACGAGACTCCTTCAACAGGACGAAAGGCTGACGGCTGGCGAGAATATCACCGAACTAACACGTACTGTTGAAACCCTGCAGGAGTTTATCCAGGCCAACATCGTCGCCTCTGCTGCAAGTGACGCCTCACCACCCACCGCAACTGCTCTCAATACCCAGCCACCTTCTGATGAAGACACGCCAAAGGGGGACGATAGATCTGCATCTGACGCTGAAGGCTTCACCGCCGTTAGAGAAGGAGCCAGACCTTCCCCTAGAGCCATTTATCCTACTCATTGCTACAATAGATTTGCCACACAAAGGAACACAAAGGAAGAACAAACAACAGCAGACCTGCTGGTCCTTACGAGGCTGTTTGTGACAATCTACACTAACTATCTAATCAAAGGTGGAAAATGAAGGACAGCAAGGGCGAAGGCTCCTCCCCACCCCCCATCCCTCCAGCCAAAGCTGGCAGGAAAGGAAAAAGAACAATGCAGCATGGAAAAACTGCATGGAATTTATGTAGGAAAGAGGAAAGAACTACCATTACTGCTACCACTAACCGGGCGATAGAAGCGGACAAGGACACCAGTATTCGAAAGAACTTAACGTTATTACGACAATGAGTAATATCTTAGTTGCTGGTTGGATTCAAAATACTTGTCTAATCTATTCTTGAAGGCCGTAACTGTTGTACTATCAACGACATCACAGGGTAGAGAGTTCCAAACATTAACAACTCGATTGAAGAAGTGTTTAGCTTCGTGCCACGAGAATCTTTTACCACTTATCTTCAAATTGTGATTTCTTCTTGTTATATTTGATCGATCAATTGTAAAGTAATCTTCCGCATTAATATCACTGAATCCTTTAAACATTTTAAACACTTCTATTAGATCGCCTCGCATTCTTCGTTTTGACAGGCTGAATAAATTTACTTCTTTAGGCCTTTGTTCATATGATAAATTTCTCAACCTAGGAATCATCTTTGTTACTCTTCGTTGAACCCGTTCCAAGTTTTCTATGTCTTTTCTGTAATAGGGAGACCAAAACTGTACACAGTACTCTAGACGGGGTCGAACCAACGAATTACACAGTTTTAATATTACTTTTTCCGATTTATTATTAAAGACTCGTCCGATGAAGCCAACCAGTTTGTTTGCAGTTTTAACTACCTCTGAACAATGCTGACCGGGCTTTAAATCGATTGATATAGTGATTCCAAGATCCTTTTCTTTACTTACTGCAGAAAGTTGTTGGCCATTCATTACGTACCGAACGCGATTGTTAT
Organism: Eriocheir sinensis; assembly: GCF_024679095.1. Lineage (NCBI taxonomy): Eukaryota > Metazoa > Arthropoda > Malacostraca > Decapoda > Varunidae > Eriocheir > Eriocheir sinensis. The sequence goes on from NC_066520.1 coordinate 3,406,131, forward strand.
TTTTTCCGATGTGCAACACTTTACATTTGTCAACGTTAAATTTCATTTGCCATTGATTGGCCCAACGTGCAAGTCGATCTAGATCTGATTGTAATGCTTCTTCGTCGAGTGTCGCAGTTACTTTACTAGCAATTTTTGTGTCATCAGCAAATTTTGATACTTTGCAAGTGAGCCCATCATCGATATCATTAACATAAATTAAGAAGAGCATGGGGCCAAGCACTGATCCTTGAGGTACGCCGCTTCTGACGTAGAGCCAGTTAGATGTAACACCGTTTATAACTACTCTCTGTTTCCCCTCAGAGAGCCAGTCCACAAGCCAATTGTGAATGTTACCCGAGATACCGTGCGCCAATAGTTTGCTGAGCAATCGTTTGTGGGGGACCTTATCAAATGCCTTTTGAAAATCCAGATATATGATATCTACTGATCTGCTTTCATCGAACACCTTAAAGATATTGTGAAAAAAGTCAAATAAGTTAGTTAAACACGAACGTTTCCTACGGAAGCCATGTTGCGAATTATTTATTATATTATTTTCTTCGAAGAATTTCACCATATTGTCGCGAATGATAGTCTCCATTAACTTACAAACAATCGATGTCAGACTAACTGGTCGATAGTTTCCTGGATGAGACTTGTCCCCCTTTTTGAAAATTGGTGTGACATTTGCTAGTTTCCAATCCGACGGAACTTTTCCAGCTGTTAAAGATTTATTGAATATGATGGAGAGCGGTTTACACCAGCGACTACGTCTTTGTGCACACGGAGCTTGAACTATTCTTTCAATTATAAAAAAAATACCTGGGTTTCTCTGGGACTTGTAACAATTACTCCAATACAAAAAGTGATGTTATTCTTAGTAAAAATGTAGTTAATCATTCTCGTTGTTATATTTATTGATAAACGAGACAAAACAAATAACCAATTGAAAATTTATCCACATTAAAATCTTTCTTGCATAAATGCACTGCAAAATCAAACAGAATTGGACTTTGTAAAAAACTGTATTTGTTACAACATTTGCGGAGTAACTACTTGTGTATCAGTCTGGCCTTCAACGAAATTTTAATCGAACTGTACTATCACTGGTACGTGGTATCTCAACTACCATGCTGTATCCAAGACTCACCATGACTGTTTACAAACAGTGATACTTTGCTCAGTCAATTGTTTTGGGGGACTTAAAGAAAGTCCATGATTTTAAACATACCTAAGGTGTGGAGTAGCTTATAATATAGGATCCATCTCCCCTCCAGTCTGAGCAAAGCACAATACTATCACTTATTGTAGGACATGTAATTGTTGCAAATCTCAGAGAAACAGGTAATTTGCTATAACTGAAGGAATAGTTGAAGCTTCGTGGGCACAAAGACGTAATGGGTGGTGACATCTGGTAAGGATGAGTATACCCCATTATTGACTGTTTTGCCACGAGACGAAAAAAAATTCGAACACTGTTTTAGTGATGTTGAAGAAAGATCCATGGATTGACTGGAAAGATGTGGTCAATAACTTTTTGGATAATTACAAGGATCCAAACTACAAACCCATTGTAGGTAGGATGCTGGAAAAGTTCAAACTCCTAAGATGTAACATGAGTTACATCCTAAGTCATCTTGCAAAACATATATATGAAAGAAGAACAAGGGGATACCAGGGAACCTGCAATGTCATATGATGGCCGACTATTGCTGAATGATGCATAGAAATATTTCACTTGACACTCATAAACGGGAAAGAAGTTGCATGCGTTTTTTTTTTTTTTTTTTGAGAACTAAGAGATTTTAAGATACTAAAATTAAAAATAGATAAAATATACTTTTTTTCTTTTACGTTCGGCCTATAATGCTGGTAGATTTTCTTGATGGAGTCCTCTGGTCGGCCCCAGCACGTATTAGCACAGGCAGGTATTTTATTGTGCCGCCATCTTGCTTGTATCTCCTTTGGATTGTATTTTTACCAGTGGTGGGCATGGTTCCGCTAATCCGCTAACCGCTAATTAGCGAAGCTAACTTTTTCGTTAGCTGATTAGCGTTTTCGCTAACTTTGGAAACAGTTAGCGGAACAATTAGCTTCCGCTAATCGCAGTTCCTCCTCCGCTAACTTTAGTCCACTAAAAGTTCATACAGGTTTGTTCTTGTCCGTTGTGGACAGACACAGCACCAGTTGAGCCACATGGCGCAATAATTCCAGGGCTTCCACTTTGGGGTATATTACGCGATAAAGTATGGTAATTGGACAATTATTAGATAAACTTTTTGGTATTTTAGGGTAATGCATCTTCCATTTCCGACTCTTTGAACTCGGAATTTAATAAAAAGAATTCGATATTTTACACCTGCCAAGAAATAAACACTGCTATTCAGAGGTGGGTGCGGTACTGAAAAATCAGCAGTGCGGTTGCGGTAGTGCGGTACTTTTTCCGGAGTAGTGCGGTTGCGGTAGTGCGGTCAGTAGTTATAATATTGCCATACTGGCTTGTTTTGGCGGGGCAATGGCGCGGGGCGGGCGGGAAAAACGGACATCCGTAGTATCCTGCGCATACCCGCTTTTGTTTGGGGGGGCGGGGGCGGGGGGGGGGGCGGAAAAACACTTTGGCGGGGCAAGGGGCGTGGGGGGCAGGCGGAAAGACTTCCGTAGTATCCTGTCATAGCGGCTTGTTTTGGCGGGGCAAGGGCGTGGGGCGGGACAGAGAGGATCAGCAGTGACATACTAACGTCATGCTGAGATGCTATACTTAACAGTTACGCCTTTGTTACTCCTTAGCACACACACACACACACACACACACACACACACACACACACACACATTGAGATTAATCAAGTACACAAAGTTATGTTGTACACATTAACTTTGTTCTTTGAGAAAGAAAGTAGTTTGAGGTTAAGCATATACGTTAAATACACAAAAACACAGAGAGAGAGAAGGACAAGAAAGGAAAAGAAAGAAAGATGACGGACAAGGAGTGTGGTTGCACGTGTTGCATTAAACCTGTCAGAATTGAAAATAAACTATGGAAGATGGCGATGATGGGAAAGTCGTTACGTAAAATTCACCACACCTCTCTTCGCCACCCACCCACCCCACCCCCCCTCCTCTAGCAGATGTGTTCATTCTCTCTCACTCTCTCCCCCGTTACAAACAAAGCTGAACCCTGGTGGGGAATGGCGTCACGTCAAAGACTCGTCTCTGTTGCGGGATGATGGTACATTTCTCGTCAGAGTAAGAGGTGAATTTTGTGTAAACTGTGGTAGAGATTGAGATCAGCGTCGGTCGTCCGTCGGATGTCGTCGGTCGGACCCTGGGTTCTTCACCACGAGCTAACAATGCAGAAAAACTCTGTAAAGCTGTGGAATGTAATTCGGCGGGATATCATCTGCCCCTCCCCCTTTCCGCGTTTTCGTTTCCGTCAGATAAAGGCATACATGATAATAATAATAATAATAATAATAATAATAATAATAATAATAATAATAATAATAATAATAATAATAATATTACTAAAATATAATCATAAGAATAATAATAATAATAATAATAATAATATTGTTAAACTGCATCTTAATTCTGGATGAGGGGGATAATTCAGACAAGTTATAGTACACACACATGGCACACATGATAATAATAATAATAATAATAATAATAATAATAATAATAATAATAATAATAATATTGTTAAAATGCATCTTAATTACACAGGGCATACATGATAATAATAATAATAATAATAATAATAATAATAATAATAATAATAATAATAATAATAATAATAATAATAATAATAATAATAATAATAATAATAATAATAATAATAATAAAAAATGCATCTTAATTCTGGATGAGAAATGCATCTTAATTCTGGATGAGAGGATTCAGAATAATAATAATAATAATAATAATAATAGATGAGGGGATAATTCAGACAAGTTAGTACACACACAGCATACACATGATAATAATAATAATAATAATAATAATAATAATATTGCAACGTTCTGTGGATCCATCCCATTACGCCAATGCTATGTATTGGCATGCGAAGACAATGAAGTGTAAAAAAAACTTTTTATCTCGTAAAGGAAGAAATACAATCACAAAGGAGTAGGTCAAGTAGGTCATTGCGTTTTTTTGTGTGTGTGTTTTGCTACGTTACTGTTACCTTTAGCGTGAATATTGCCACATTCTTCCTACTAAGCATACCATTACCTTTCTGCTACGTTTCTTGCAACGGTTCCTTCTATTACCTGTGTCATACATCATATCTTCGTTAACTGCTCACAGTCACATAACCATAAATTTTACTTTTCGTTAATGCATATAAACGACGCTGAAAATCAATGTAGTTACACTTGAAGATGAGATGATCAAAAAATCTAATCTTCTTAGTCAGCAAATGAGCAAAGACAAGACAAGACATTCTTAACTTATTACATTTTATTTCTCCTTTCTCTTTTTTTTGTGTGGGGGGAAATCAGTATAAGTGCTAATTATTGCGAGGTTTTTTTTCTATTTGAAAAACAAAACAAAAAGGCACTTGTTCTTTCCAGACATTATGGAAATGATTTTGATGACGGTAAAATCTTGAACTCCATATAAGCATTTCATTTGCTTACGGAGGATATATAAGAAAAGAAAGATAGTTATACTTGAGCTTTTCAGAAAATACTTATACATTTTAGGGAGGCAGGTGTACTTTTTGGGTATAAAATGCACTATGAATGGCGAAAAAAAAAAAAAAAAAGGTATTGCTCGTAAAGGAAGAAATACAAAAAAAAAAAATAGATATACTTTCTCTGAAATAAAATGATCTTATCGAGCAAATATATTATAATATTTTACCTAATTCATTCAATACCAAGGGATTATAGTGGGTCCTATTAGAGTAGTGTGGAATGGAACCAAACCACAGTAAACCACAGGATTATGTCAACAATATAAGTGTATCTCCAAGATCCTATTAGAAAGTAGTAGGTAATGGAACCCAAACACCAGGAAACCATGGAGTTAATGTGATCAACGCATGATACTCAGATATGGAGGAAAATTAGAGAACCATATTTTTTTTATCAATTAATGTGACCAGTAATGTTAATTTTTATAACCAGAGACCAATGAGGACTAAAATATTTATGTATTTCTGCATTGCCAGAACACTTTAAACCTAGAGAAAGGACGGATAACCATGGGCCTGAACCGGGCCTTCAGAAAACTTATCAAAACGTACTGGAGGAAACCAATTAGTTAATGTATGGAAGGGTATTAGTGACATGTCATCATGTATTAGCGTATTATTAATCTTTTCACCTGTTGACGATCATTACCAAAGGGAATACACACTAAATAAATAGAAGATAAGTGAATGTAAAACAAGTACCAAATTAAGCATGTTAGAAACCAGACAGGGACATACAGGCTGACAATCAATGATCTAGCATTGTTGAAAGAATATATTACTGGATTACCTTATTATCCTATGCATCATCAAATATTGTATGCAGAGAAAATAAAGGAGTTACCAAATGACTAGCAAATTAAACTGAAAATAAAAGAGTACGACAAGTACATATCAATTTTAGTTACATAGTATCAAAAGATAAAAGTTCATTGATTAGGATCAGGTATGTAAAAGGGAATTGCGGTCAAAACTAAATACATGGAATTCACAGTATATACAGTAAACTGAGTAAAATTACAGAAAAATTAATAAACCAATAAACATTACGTTTCAATGAATATTGTTCATATAAATTCTTCCTGGAAGACTTTGATTATTGAAAAATAAAACACTATGATCAGTAGTTCTTAATACCAGTATTTCATGATCTTTAATTCAATTAGTGAATATTTATTACCACTTTTCCTTTTGGAATTTTATTCTTCCACTTGATAGTTTTAAACACTTTTGAGTGTGTTGATGTCTCATTTGCTGTAAAAAATGAATAATAACCATAATATGACAATTGGGGAGATTGTATTACTCACGCGCCGACATCTCGTTTTCTACTCAGCCAACTGCTCTTTTGTTGCTATACGTTACATGTTACGTTACGTTACGTCACGTTACATAATGCGTTATATATTTTCTACTACCCTTTAAACATTCCGTAAAAAGAACATTGGGAGTGTATAGATGAAAACAACGGTAAATCTTTCCTCTATTCGCGGGTTCTCTTTTTTCTTTCTATTTTTTCCATTGACAGAATTTAAGCTCTTTAGTGTTTTGAAGCATCATTTGTTGTGGAAATGAATACTAGCCGTTATATGACCACGTCAACGGAGTTAAGATTGGTGATACCTCAATATACTCAAAAAGGCTTAACAATTATCAAATGGAAGAAAATACAAAAAAAAAAAAAAAACAGGAAATAATAATAAAGGAAAGAAATACCAAAGTGTGAAAATAGACATGAAATGTTGAAATGGGCGTGACCATGATGTCTCAATAGGACTTAAAGTAGCCTATCCATCTATTTGACATGGTTATATTATAGTTAATATTCATTTGCACAACAAATGACACCTCAAAACACTCAAAAGGGTTTAAAACTATCGAATGGAAGAAAAAAAGGTGCATTACCAATAGAAGCGCTGAAGTCATCCTCAAGCTTTACTTAGCACTAGTTAGAGTTCATCTCGATTATGTGGTTCAGTTTTGGTCAGTCCATTAAGAATGGATATCAAGATGTTAGAATCTGTACAGAGTAAGATGAAAAAAAGTGATTCAAAGGACGGAAAACTTTCCATATGAGGATAGACTCTAGCATTTAAATCTGCATTCTCTAGAGAAGCGAGGGTTACGAGAAGACGTGACTGACATTTGTAAAGGGATGAAGGGCTTTAATAGGGTTTTTTGTTGTTAATAGTCGGGTAATGCATGTAGCAGTGGGTTTAAGATAGATAATTTCAGATTCAACAAAGACACAGACAAGCATTGGTTTACCAAAAGAGGTGTGGATGAGTGGAATAGGCTTGGCAGTCATGCACCAATCTTAACTCCGTTGACGTGGTCATATAACGGCTAGTATTCATTTCCACAACAAATGATGCTTCAAAACACTAAAGAGCTTAAATTCTGTCAATGGAAAAAATAGAAAGAAAAAAGAGAACCCGCGAATAGAGGAAAGATTTACCGTTGTTTTCATCTATACACTCCCAATGTTCTTTTTACGGAATGTTTAAAGGGTAGTAGAAAATATATAACGCATTATGTAACGTGACGTAACGTAACGTAACATGTAACGTATAGCAACAAAAGAGCAGTTAAACGAGATGTCGGCGCGTGAGTAATACAATCTCCCCAATTGTCATATTATGGTTATTATTCATTTTTTACAGCAAATGAGACATCAACACACTCAAAAGTGTTTAAAACTATCAAGTGGAAGAATAAAATTCCAAAAGGAAAAGTGGTAATAGAGGAAATATTCACCCTAATTGAATTAAAGATCATGAAATACTGGTATTAAGAACTACTGATCATAGTGTTCACAAGTGGGAGGATTTATTTTTCAATAATCAAAGTCTTCCAGGAAGAATTTATATGAACAATATTCATTGAAACGTAATGTTTATTGGTTTATTAATTTTTTTTGTCTGTAATTTTACTCAGTTTACTGTATATACTGTGAATTCCATGTATTTAGTTTTTGACCCGCAATTCCCTTTTACATACCTGATCCTAATCAATGAACTTTTTTATCTTTTGATACTAAAATTGATATGTACTTGTCGTACTCTTTTATTTTCAGTTTAATTTGCTAGTCATTTGGTAACTCCTTTATTTTCTCTGCATACAATATTTGATGATGCATAGGATACGCTAAGATTAGGATAAGGTAATCCAGTAATATATTCCCTATTAAGCTGTCGGTTTCAACAATGCTAGATCATTGATTGTCAGCCTGTATGTCCGGAATACTGTAGAGCCTGTCTGGTTTCTAACATGCTTAATTTGGTACTTGTTTTACATTCACTTATCTTCTATTTATTTAGTGTGTATTCCCTTTTGGTAATGATCGTCAACAGGTGAAAAGATTAATAATACGCTAAGCACATAAGAGAGTGAGTTCTGCCCACCTTAGTTATACATGATGACATGTCACTAATACCCTTCCATACATTAACTAATTGGTTTCCTCCAGTACGTTTTGATAAGTTTTCTCTGAAGGCCCGGTTCAGGCCCATGGTTATCCCGCGTCCTTTCTCTAGGTTTAAAGTGTTCTGGCAATGCAGAAATACATAAATATTTTAGTCCTCATTGGTCTCTGGTTATAAAAATTAACATTACTGGTCACATTAATTGATAAAAAAAATATGGTTCTCTAATTTTCCTCCATATCTGAGTATCATGCGTTGATCACATTAACTCCATGGTTTCCTGGTGTTTGGGTTCCATTACCTACTACTTTCTAATAGGATCTTGGAGATACACTTATATTGTTGACATAATCCTGTGGTTTACTGTGGTTTGGTTCCATTCCACACTACTCTAATAGGACCCACTATAATCCCTTGGTATTGTTGACCTTGTCCTTAATGAATTAGGTAAAATATTATAATATATTTGCTCGATAAGATCATTTTATTTCAGGGGAAAGTATATCTATTTTTTTTTTTTTTTTGTCGTTTTTGTTGGTGTTATTGACAGCTTGACTTACTCCTTTGTGATTGTATTTCTTCCTTTACGAGCAATACCTTTTTTTTTTTTTTTTCGCCATTCATAGTGTGGGTGGGATCGAACATTTGGGTAGAAAAAAATGTGATGAGTATTTTTTTTTTTTTTTTATAATTTTGATGTTTTTTTTTTTTTCACACCATTGTCTTCGCATGCTCAAGGATATGAGTATGGGAAGGTTTAATCCCAGCAAAATCATTTTTCTATACCCCCTAAAAAGTGCATACTCTGCTTCCTAATGTACTTAAGATTCATTTTGAGAATTGTGTGTCATGTTATGGGAGTTTTTTTTTTAAGTGTCTAGGAAAAAAAATATAGTTAAAGTTGTAGATTAAATTACCTATTTTTCTGAAAGCTCAAAGTATAACTATCTTTTCTTTCTTATTATATCCTCCCGTAAGCAAATGAATGTGTGGAATTAGTGAAGGTAACAGCGTTACAATGCTTATATGGAGTTCAAGATTTTACCGTCATCAAAATCATTTCCATAATGTCTGGAAAGAACAAGTGCCTTAACTAGCGAACTATATTATTCTGTCTGTTTTTTGTTTTGTTTTTTCAAATAGAAAAAAAAAATCACCCTCGCAATAATTAGCACTTTGACATGTTCTAAATAAATGTGTTATATTGGATTGCACATACTGATTTCCGCCCCACACACAAAAAAAAGAGAAAGGAGAAAAGTATGAATAAAATGTAATAAGTTAAGAATGTCTTGTCTTGTCTTTGCTCATTTGCTGACTAAGAACAAGTTAGATTTTTACGATCATCTCATCTTCAAGTGTAACTACATTGATTTTCAGCGTCGTTTATATGCATTAACGAAAAGTAAAATTTATGGTTATGTGACTGTGAGCAGTTAACGAAGATATGATGTATGACACAGGTAATAGAAGGAACCGTTGCAAGAAACGTAGCAGAAAGGTAATGGTATGCTTAGTAGGAAGAATGTGGCAATATTCACGCTAAAGGTAACAGTAACGTAGCAAAAACACACACACAAAAAAAAACGCAATGACCTACTTGACCTACTCCTTTGTGATTGTATTTCTTCCTTTACGAGATAAAAAAGCAAGTTTTTTTTTACACTTCATTGTCTTCGCATGCTCAAGGATATGAGTGTGGGAAGGTTTAATCCCAGCAAAATTTTTCCACCTGCCCAAGAATCGAACCCGGTCTCTCTCGGTTATGAGCCGAGCCCCCGATTATCAGAAAGGTTGTGGGAATATGCACATTAAAGGTACCAATACATAGCATTGGCGTAATGGGATTCTTAAAAGGTGATGGGGACGTGGTAACTAGGTAGTAGAAACGTACATATGATCCACAGAACGTTGCAATATTATTATTATTATTATTATTATTATTATTATCATGTATGCCCTGTACTATAACTTGTCTGAATTATCCCCTCATCCAGAATTAAGATGCATTTTAACAATGTTATTATTATTATTATTATTATTATTATAATTATTATCATGTATGCAATATGTGTGTACTATAACTTGTCTGACTACAACTCAACAAGAATTAAGATGCATTTTAACAATGTTATTATTAGTATTATTATTATTATTATTATTATTATTATTATTATTATTATTATTATCATGTATGCCATATGTGTACTATAACTTGTCTGAATCCTCTCATCCAGAATTAAGATGCATTTTAACAATGTTATTATTATCATTATTATTATTATTATTATTATTATTATTATTATTATTATTATTATTATTATTATTATTATCATGTATGCCCTGTGTGTGTACTATAACTTGTCTGAATTATCCCCCTCATCCAGAATTAAGATGCATTTTAACAATATTATTATTATTATTATTATTATTATTATTATTATTATTATTATTATTATTATTATTGTGTACTATAACTTGTCTGAATTATCCTCATCCAGAATTAAGATGCAGTTTAACATTATTATTATTATTATTATTATTATTATTATTATTATTATTATCATGTATGCCATATGTGTGTACTATAACTTTTCTGAATCCCTCTCATCCAGAATTAAGATGCATTTTAACAGTGTTATTATTATTATTATTATTATTATTATTATTATTATTATTATTATTATTATTATTATTATTATTATTATCATGTATGCCATATATGTGTACTATAACTTGTCTGAATCCCTCTCATCCAGAATTAAGATGTATTTTTAGAGTGTAATTCAAAATTTATTGTGTTCATGTAATGGTTTAACTATTCTGACTGGATTAAGTTTGGATTTAACACAAACGAAAAATAATCGACCTGCATTAAGCTAATAATATTATAAGATTTTGGCATGTTAGTTTCTCACTAGATATCAATAAAAATCATAAAATCCCACTAATTTTAACTATTCCTTATATAAAGACTATCGCGGTGGTAGTTTAATTCTTTATCTTGACGCCCGGAAAAACGCGGGAAAGGGGGGAGGGGGTGCAGATGTATCCCGCCGAATAACATTCCACAGCTTTCACAGAGTTTTTCTGCATTGTTAGCTCGTGGTGAAGAACACTCATGGACGGAAGGAGAGATGTGAAACGTCTCCCACAATGTTTAAACAAAGAGTCATCTCCACGGCGGTCACTGTCGACGCACGACCGACATGATCCACTAAACGACTTTCGTCTCCCACACTGTTTACACAAAGCATTGCTTCTCATTCTCACGAGAAATGTACCATCATCCCGCAACAGAGACGAGTCAACACCTTGACGTTAAGCCATTCCCCACCAGGGTTCAGCTTTGTTCGCCTAACGCGGGAGAGTGGGAGATACCTAACACATCTGCTAGAGGAGGGTGGGGTGGGGGGGGGTGAAGGGCGGAAGCAGGTGTGTAGCGAATTTTACGTAACGACTTTCCCATCATCGCCATCTTCCATAGTTTATTTTCAACTGTGACAGTGTTTGCACGTGCAACCATGTCAACCCCGTCATTCATATAATTTCTTTCTTCCTTTCTTGTCCTTTTCATTCGTCTTCTCTCTCTCTCTCTCTCTCTCTCTCTCTCTCTCTCTCTCTCTCTCTCTCTCTGCTGTCTCTGTCTCCCTCTCTCTTCCTTTCTCTCTCTCTCTTTCTCTCTCTCTCTCTCTCTCTCTCTCTCCTCTCTCTCTCTTTCTCCTTTTCTCTCTCTCTCCTTTCTCTCTCTCTCTCTCCTTTTCTTTCTCCTTTCTTTTCTTTTCTCTTCCTCTTTTCTCTCTCTCCTTTTCTTAACATAACTTTGTGTTTTTGTGTACTTAACGTATATGCTTAACCTCAAACTCTATGTTTAACATGTGTGCGGTTACTTATGCATCATCAAAATAAAATTTCTTTCTCAAAGTTTTAATGTACACAACATAACTTTGTACTAACTCTTATTTACCATGTGTGTGTGTGTGTGTGTGTGTGTGTGTGTGTGTGTGTGTGTGTGTCTATTAAAAGATAACAGGTAACAAAGGCGTAACTGTTAAGTATAGCATCTCAGCATGACGTACTTCACCCTACACGCTCCTCTTAGACAGAACGAGGCATGGCGCATCACCTCCCACCAACCGCACCATAGCACATCCTCGCTCCTCCCCATAGTATGTCACTGCCGATCCTCTCTGTCCCGCCACGCTCCCTTGCCCCGCCAAAACAAGCCGCTATGACAGCGGATACTACGGAAGTCGTTCCGCCGCCGCCCCCCGCTCCCGTGCCCCGCCAAAACAAGCCGGTATGACAGCCTGCCACTACGGCTGTTTTCCGCCGCCCCACGCGCCATTGCCCCGCCAAAACAAGCCGCTATGGCGCAGGATACTACGGATGTCCTTCCGCCCCCCACCCACGTGTTTTCCGCCCCGCCCACGCTCCCTTGCCCCGCCAAAACAAGCCGGTATGCCGCAGGATACTACGGATGTCCTTCCGCCCTCCGCCCCACGTGTTTTTCCGCCCCGCCCCACGCTCCCTTGCCCCGCCAAAACAAGCCGATATAATAGCCTGCCACTACGGCTGATTATTCCGCCCCGCCCCACGCGCCATTGCCCCGCCAAAACAAGCCAGTATGGCAATATTATAACTACTGCGGTCCCATTTTTTCTTTCCCAGTACGGTACGCGGTGTGCGGTACTGCGGTAGCGGTAGTCACTAGCCAATATAAACAAAATACTTCAGTGCCTATCCTGGCTATCCATTGACTAACTAATAACTTGTGAGATACAAAAAAAAAAAGAGGGAGGGAAGGGAATGCAACTTTCCGAGGGAGGATGTAGGGGACAGGGAAGGGGAAGGAGGAGATCAGCGTCATGTGAGAGAGGAGGAAGTGGGGGTTGGGAAGGAAGGAAGGAAGGAAGGAAGGGTGGTGCGACAGCTGAACACTAGCCAGGGAGGAATGGTAGGGAGGATATGGGGGAGTAAAGGGGAAGGGGAGGAGGGGAGAAAGTTTAGGAATAATATTCTCCGGCGTTTGACCGAAAACGAAAGATTACTAATACGGAAAGTCATAACGGGAACAGTGAAACTGTGAAACATTATTTAAACTGTCCGACATATTAAGACAAAACACAGCGTGGGAAAGCTCTATACACTGGCGTCTCAGACCTCACCGAAGAAACCACGTGGAAATTTCAACGAGGAGATACTACTACTACTACTACTATTACTAATGATAATAATAATAATAATAATAATAATAATAATAATAATAATAATAATAATAATAATGAAAAATTATTATTATTATTATTGTTATTATTATTATTATTATTATTATTATTATTATTATTATTATTATTATAATTATTATTGTTATTATTATAATCAAACAATATTGATCTTGGCTACATTGAAAGAGAGAGAGAGAGAGAGAGAGAGAGAGAGAGAGAGAGAGAGAGAGAGAGAGAGAGAGAGAGAGAGAGAGAGAGAGAGAGAGAAAATGATAAAATAGAGAAGTTACAATGACGTTAAAAAAACAGATATAGTATATGTAGTATGGTTTATGTAATGCATCAAAGAAAAATTTGTACGGGACATGAGACTGAGTGGCGACCATGTTAGTGCTTGCTTGTACTGTTGTACACTGCTATGTACAGTCATCCTCAGAGGCAGTCATGGCGCGCTTTACTCTGAGTTATTCATTTAGTATTTAATTTTGAACAATAACTGAAAAGTCAGAATGACTGAATCACTGATTCTGATGACTGATACCGATTGACTGATTGAGTCCTATTCATTGAAAAAAAAAAAAAAATTCTGTGAGCATGCCGCGCTGCAAATGTCTTCGATAGTTTTTTTTAAGTACCGTAAAAAGTACTGCAGGATTTTTTTGTGCGGTCCGCGGTAGTGCGGTATGTTCAGAAAGGTTGTGGTAGTGCGATACTTTTTTTGTGATGCGGTACTACCGCACGACCGCACTAAGTACCGCACTTGCCCACCTCTGCTGCTATTTACTTATTCACTTAATATACTCCAAAGTATTCTTTACATTTATGTATCTAAATTGATCCACTATCCCCAGCTGTGTGGGGGAACAGTTCTGTGCAGTGTGTCATCGAATATCTTATCAGATTTTATCTTTCTGCACTGCTATTGCAAGTTCATATATTAGGGATAAATAATTAAAGTGTATGTGGAATTTGATTTGTGTACACCTTTATCATCATCTGATTTTGGCATGCTATACCTTCCTGAAAAGCTCTATGACTAAGCTATAACATATAGAAATATCAGGTCACTAGGTCTGTTTTTTAGGGGTTTTAGAGCCAAAAACTTTACCGAAGCTAAATTCATTTAAAGAAGTTAGCGATTAGCGGTTAGCGTTAGCTTCCACTATTTTTTTTTATCAGTTTAGCGATTTAATGTAAGCGAAGCTAACTTTTTAGCTAGTGGATTACCAGTTAGCGAAGCTAACTTTTCGGTTAGGGGCGCCCACCACTGATTTTTACCTGACCTTTTTTCCTAAATAAAGTAGCAGACACACTTTATTTACTTCTCTTTTGTCCTTCCATATGCTTTTACGTATAAAATTTTATATATTTATCGCTGTTTTGTCTGGAAACCTTACGTGATATAAAATACTTTTAGGTAAAATCGTAGAACCCTGAAAAATATAAAGCTTAATATATAAGTAGCATAACGATTTTTTACAATTTCCTTTTGCCTGCAATGTGTAATAGCAGAGGACAGGTGATACCATAATGATCATGTGCAGATATGTACATGGAGGTGTAGGCAATGAATCTAATTAGGCTAGAGGGGTAGGAGAGGCTGAGCACACTATAATGAGCGCTTAAGTCAGTCCTCTGTCGCGCCAGTAACGTCCCGTCATCTGCCAGTACTGCAGACCCAAACCAACTGTGTTAGATGACTGACGAAGAAACACGTGACACAAGTGGCACACGTGTCGCACCCCACTGTGCCCTCGCTACATCATTTTATTTTTTTATGTGTGTGTGAACTGCACAACATAAAATATGTTCAGGCATTGCAATCCATCACTTACTGTTAATAATTTATAGGAGCAAATAAGAGGAACAAAATATTAACCATACACACATTTTTACTATAACAATAATACTTGCTAATTTACTTCGGTAAATTATGAAACACATGGTCAAACATCTTCTTTTGACTCGAAACAATGCTCCAGTATTTTTTGATAATTTAGTGCATACAGTGTTAATTTTTTATATATATTGTGAAAATATTTCTTTATGAAAAATCTCTTTTTTGGCACTCTTCCGCACAGTTTCTAATGTTGCAAGAAGACTACCGCTTCTTCAGCTGAAGCTTTTACTACTTGGTGTACATAAGTCAACGTTCAACCCTTGTTTTAGTCATATCCATACCTAGTCCATATAGTCATGTTGTAAATATTACCGTTTCTTACATTTTAAGTTGTTCCTAGGCCATTCCATTATTTTTTTATACTAGTCATTAAAACGACAAAGGTAATGAAAATGCAGAAGTAATATTTGCCATGTATAATTTTATTACAAAATGTTACAGCTTCTTTTTCCATTAAAGGGTACACTTCCAAAGTAAGTTTTTTTGTTATTCGACCATAGTTTACTCCTCTAGGGTTAAAAGGAATTTGTTCTTTAAAACAAAGTAATCTTTTGTAAATTTTTACTGTTTTTTGAGGACTTTTACCATGTAATTTGCCCAATATGCATATGAAAGTTACGTGAAATTACAAAGGTAATTTTTTTTCTTTCCCTGCACTAATTGTCCGTACTGCATGGTTCTTCATTCTCACTCCCGTTGATCTTGAGAGTAAAAGTTTTTAGTTCTCCACAGTCAAGAAGAAATACCTGTAATATATTCTTGTGTCGAGGTATGCAGAGTGCGAGGGCGTCATTTACTTGTCTGGCGACGGCTGAAGTTGACCTCCATTTCCTGTAAAAAAAGGAAAATTGTTACTGAATGCAGCCAATGTGTACATATCTATTAGGTTTGTTGTATTAATTAATTCGTACAACATAAAGATATTAGAAGTATTACAGTAACAGAAGGTGCAAATTTTCTGTTTCATTCAATTCTGGTTCACGATCCTCGACTAACTTCCATATACATGTGACATTTTTTTAATATTGGGTAAATTCTGCTGATATCATAACCTTCAGCATATATATATATATATATATATATATATATATATATATATATATATATATATATATATATATATATATATATATATATATATATATATAATTTTTTTTTTTACCGTGCCCCTGCTCTGTTGTTAGTGCAATATGACTTAGACCTCCATCCATTCTATTCAATATTTTACATAGCCATAGGGATATACATGTAAATATTTTTTAAAGACAATTTAGAAAGTTGTTTCTATTTTGAGATTCTGGTTTGCAGTAATCTTCCTTTTAAGACTCATCTCAAAATTTTCTGTTCTTATTCTTATTGTTCATTACGGAGGGATTTATTTTTTACTTCTAAGTTAAAAGAAATACATTTACTTTCTCTGTTTCGCATTTTTTTTTAACCGGCAGGAAATGGGAACACTTATTTAAAGGCCAAATTAATAAATGCTATCAAGAAAAAATTCAATAATTTCGAGCTCTATTTTAGTTCTTCTATGAAATAGTATTGTGGTGCCTAAAATTAGGCTACTGTGTTGTAAAGACGAGTCAATGTATTACTCCTCCCAACCTTCCCCTCCCCTTTCTTCGAGACACTGTCTAGACGTTATCCTTAGTAAATCAAAATTGTTTTGGTGTAGTATACTTAATATTGCTAACCAGTTAGTATTTAATCAAAACATCCTCCCGCCCCCTTCTCCCCAGATTTATTATTGTCTTCACACATTATGATTCCACATTTCATCCTCTTCCTAGCCAGCATTCTAATACTCTCAGTTTAATCGTTAACTGGCGCAGTGCAGCTTCACCCCCCTCGTCTTCACCACATCCGGTGGGATGGGTCCCAGGGCCCGATACTTCTACGCACGACTCGCGGAACTGATCTCAGAAAAGAAGCATCAGCCAAGGAGTCATGTTGTAGCCTGGATGAGGTGTCGCCTCTCGTTCTCCCTGCTCAAGTCGGCCACACTATGTCTCAGGGGCACCAGACACTCTGGCCCAAAAGCCACCAACACCTCCAATATGGACTATGAGGCCACAGTGGTGGTGAGTGACATTAGGGTGTGTCGGGAGTGACATGAGTAGGGAAGGAAAGGGGGATCTAGACGCAATAGATGATAGGGTGTTATGTATAGATTTAATGCTAAGTAGCAAAGTCGGTCTGGGGTGCTTAAGGGGGCCATGCCATCTAGTGGCTGGAGGGGGCCCGGGCCCATATAAGCTAAAATATAAAAATATTCAAATAATACACATTGGCATGGGTTACGTCCACGGGCCCATGTACCTTGGGGGGCCCATGTGCCATTAGCACACGGGCACATAGGCAAGTCCGACCCTGCTAAGTAGTATTAGTGATATGGTTGGATGTCACAGTCATTAGCGAACAAAGTTGGGGCTAATGACCTCCAAACTATGGAACCCTCCATTATTATGTGTCGAGAAAATAAACATGGGTGGAGGTATCTTTTATGTAGTAGTAATAGCAGAAAAAAGGTAGTAGTAGTAGTAGTAGTAGTCTTAGAAATAATTGCAGTATTATTATTAATAGTAGTAGTAGTAGTAGTAGTAGTCTTAGAAGTAATTGCAGTATTATTATTAATAGTAGTAGTAGTAGTAGTAGTAGTAGTAGTAGTAGTAGTAGTAGTAGTAGTAGTAGCCTAGTAGTTGTAGTAGTAGTAGTAGCAGTAGAATACCATCATTATTATTATCATTATCATTATTATTGTCATCATTATTGTTATCATCATCATAATTATTAGGTAAAGTATTGAGCATTTATTTTACACATCAAAGAAATTAGTATCAAACGCTTACCACTATTTGCTCTTGGCAATAATTTCTTATAGGATATATATATATATATATATATATATATATATATATATATATATATATATATATATATATATATATATATATATATATATATATATTCAATTTATCAATCACGATCTTTTTACGTGCTCAATCAGGTTATGTGCAGTGGGCTTTCCAGCCCAGACTTGTTCGGTGGGGTTGAGGTCACAACCCCTACTGGACCAGCTCAGGACCTGCATGCAGTACATTCTGGTTTGCAGGACACTGCAGGAATATCCTGGCCAAATTTATCGGACTTCTGTCCTGGACAAATATGATTGGACCAAGGTGGACAGTGAAATTCCTTTTCCGTAGTGATAAAAGAAAGTAGTCCTGCAGAATGCGGGCATATTTTTCTGCTGTCAGTCATTCTTCTATCCTCACTACGTCTCCCACCCCTTGCATGGAGTTCCACCTCACACTCCACACGTGACGTGGCCGCTCCTGTTTTCTTCAAAGATATTCCTGACTGAGTGTATAGGGAATGAGAGTTGATTATTCCTGCCCACACCTATTTCACGAAAATAATCATCTCTCACGCCCTGCCCTCTCAGTCACATCTGGAAAAGAGAGAGAGAGAGAGAGAGAGAGAGAGAGAGAGAGAGAGAGAGAGAGAGAGAGAGAGAGAGAGAGAAGATGTGAGATAAAGCAACAGAAATTAGAATAATATTACATACTAAAAGAAGAAATAACATTAAGAATAAGAATGGAAACAGTACGGACATATAAAAAGAACAATAATAATAATAATAATATTAATAATAATAATAATAATAATAATAATAATAATAATAACAATAATAATAACAATAATGATAATAATAATAATAATAATAATAATAATAATAATAATAATAATAGATAATAATAATGATAATTGTAAAATTATTATTATTTTTTTATTATTATCATTGATAATAAAAACAACAATAATAATAATAATAATAATAATAATAATAATAATAATAATAATAATAATAATAATAATAATAATAATAATAATAATAATATTAATAATAATAAAAAGAAGAAAAAGACAACAACAAAGAAGAACGCTGTGTGTGTGTGTGTGTGTGTGTGTGTGTGTGTGTGTGTGTGTGGAGAAGGGCTGTCCCACTCTCTCCTAATCCAGGGAAGAAGGTATCTCAAAATCCGACACTTTTTGGCGTATTATTAAACTGGCCTCTCACCGACCCTTCAAAAGTGACTGTACTGAATTGTACTTTACTAAAGTACTGAAGTGTATTGTATTACTGTAATATCACTATTACTACCACTACTAAGACTACTACTACTACTACTACTACTACTACTACTACTACTACTACTACTACTACTATCACCATCACTACTACTACTACTACTACTACTACTACTACAACTAAGACCACTACTACTACTACTACTACTACTACTACTACTACTAAAACATAAATGATACCTCCACCCATGTTTATTTTCCCGACACATAATCATGGAGGGTTTCATAGCTTGGATGTCATCAGCCCCAACTCTGTTCGCTAATGACTGTGGCATCCAACCATATCCCTATTACTACCTAGCACTAAATCACCTATCATCTATTACGTCCAGATCCCCCTTTCCTTCCCTACTCAAGTCACTCCCGACCCACCCTAATGTCACTCTCCACCACTGTGGCTTCATAGTCCATATTGGAGATGTTGGTGGCTTTTGGGCAAGAGTGTCTGGTGCCCCTGAGACATAGGATGACCGACCTGAGCAGGGAGAACAAGAGGCGACACCTCATCCAGGCGACAACGTCTCTCCTTGGCTGATGCTTCTTTTCTGAGAGTAGTTCCGCGAGGTGTGCGTAGAAGCATTGGGCCCTGGGACCCATCCCGCCGGATGTGGTGAAGACGAGGGGGGTGAAGCTGCCCTGATCCACATGTTGGATTCTTTCACCGTATGCCCTTGTCTTCTCCTGCTCGTTCCTGTGGTGGGCGGCTTGCAGGGGCAGCTCACGGTGACAGGCAGCCACCGGGTCGAATATGCGGATGTCCATGAACGCCCGCTGTCCGCGCACCCAGAATCCGCGGGCACTTACATCAACCCGTGCCTCCTGTGAGGTATTGGCCGTCCTGTACCGAAGGTGTTCGCCGTCCAGGGGAAGCAGTGCCGGCTCGGTAGTGACATCTTGGCATACCTCCCCGATTATGCTGGCTGCCAGATGCCTCACTTCATCGTGTCGAATACAGACGAAACCTCCTTTTTTACATGTCATGGTGTGGGTGACATCATTTGGTGATCCACATGCGCAGAGATCAGGCAGTCCCTCAATCGGCCAGCCATATCTCAGAGCAATGGCGTCGAGAAATTCTTGTTTGTTGAGCCTGAAGCCCTTTGCTCTGATGGGTAATGACGTTAGCCAGTTAAAGGCGCCTGCCTCCTGTGCGGTGTGTATTTTTCTACCCATTTCTGTGGACAGGTGGTGTGTAAGATGGTCCAGCTCGTCTTTTTGGGCCTGTTGCCTTTGTTCTGAGATTTTTCTTTTAATATCTCTTATTTCTGTTTGGTCTATCTCGCCCTCTGCCTCCTAAGCGATGATCCTGTTGATGAGTGACCTGGTAAGGCTGATGGAGTTTCGGTTTTCCTTATCAGCCAGCTTCTCAGGGTTGGTGATCCCCATCCCACCCAGTCTTGGGGGAAGTGCTAGCATATCCCTCTCCTCCTCCCCCAAAGCATGAGATTTCACTAGCGCCGGCAAGAATACATTTTTGACGGCATTATCCAGTGGTCGGAGGAGTGGACTGATGCCGGGGATGGTGCGCATCAGGAACGTCCACCGATGTTGGATGCCGTGGGTGTACGCTGAATAGGCAGCGTGTGGCTCAGTCTTGGCAATGGCAAATAAAGCTTCCATTTCCTTCACCCATGCAGCTACTTTGTCTCCTACGTACTCCTTCTTATATACCTCTGTCCCAAGTGTCGTTGTCCGTCTTTTGTCACAATGACGCCACTTCCTCTAAAAGTTTCTGCGGCATGGTCATAATGTTCAGGTTTGACAATAAGGACAGACTTGGTGGCGTTAGGGATGTATCCTATCTCAGGGCCGGCGGTGTTCACAGTTTCCCACCACCCTTTTAAGTCTGAGATTTTACCAGCACCTGAGAGGTCATCTGCATAAGCCGCCTATTTCACCCGTGTTTCTGCGAACGCGATTTCATTTTGGAGGACTGATAGGCCCAGGGCGTACATAGCCATAGCTATTGGGTCACCTTGTGTTGTTCCCTCAGATGATTTTAACACTTTCACTTTTCCACTGTGGCTATTTATGTATAAGTCGGTCGGGTATGGTTAGGTATTTTCGACATACATAGCTAAGCGAGGGCACTTGGTTTTAATGATGTGTATCATAGTCTTTCTATTTATTGTGTTGAAGGCTTTTTGGCGTCAACAAGGAGCACTGCTTCGCACTCCACGTGGTCAAATATCTCCCGCATGGCATGGACTGCTGCTTCTCCTCCTGCCTGCTGCCCCGCACAAACTTGGAGGTTCCCTACTGCCATTCTCACATCTTCTTTGACGACAGCCATGATGCATTTGCCTACGATGCGCCGCAGGACTTCTCCGACTCCTATAGGCCTGCATCCCGGCCAGGGGAATGAGGCGGCATGCAGTCAGGGCGTCCACACTACTACTACTACATAAATGATACCTCCACCCATGTTTATTTTCCCGACACATAATCATGGGGGGCTCCATAGCTTGGAGGTCATTAGCCTCAACTCTGTTCGCTAATGACTGTGGCATCCAACCATATTACTAATACTACCTAACACTAAATCACCTATCATCTATTACGTCCAGATCCCCCTTTCCTTCCCTACTCAAGTCACTCCCGACCCACTACTACTACTACTACTACTACTACTACTACTGCTACAAAAACTACTACTACTACTACTACTACTACTACTACTACTACTACTCAAACTACTACTACTACTACTACTACTACTACTACTACTACTACCACTACTACTACTACTACTACTATCACTACTACTACTACTACTACAATTATTAGAGTTGCGTTGTGAGCGGTATATTCTCTCATATCCTTTCACAAAGCAATTCATTGGCCCCACCCCGCCAATGACTGTGGCCGACAACCATCTTTATTTAATATTACAAACTTTACTAAACATTTTATTTTTAAGCTAACAGAGCTTGTGGTTGATACGACTATCAACCACCGCCGCTCCAGGTCAGCAATGCGGGTGGTTTTGGGTGCAAGTGACCTGGTTCCTCTCAGGCAGACTAAGGCTGACCTCAGGAGGGAGAAGGACAGCCTGCATCTCATCCAGGCGACCACACTGCTTCTTGGCTGTTGTTTCTTATCCGCCAGTGTTTCGGCGAGTCTTGCGTAGAAGCTCTGCGCCCTTGGTCCCATCCCTCCTGCCGTCGTGAATACTACCGGGGTGAAGGAGCCCTGGTCCACATTCTGTATTCTTTCTTCATATGCTCTGTTCTTCTCTTGTTCGTTTCTTCTGTGGGCTGCATCAAGGGTCAGGTCTCTGTGGCAATGGGTCATGGGATCAAAGATCCTTATGTCAAAATATGCCCTTTGTCCACGAGTCCAAAACCCTCTGGCGCTAACATCCACTCGTGCTTCGTTCGAAACATTAGCGGTGCGTCTGGCGAGGTGTTCGCCTTGCAGAGGGAGCAGCATGGGTTCCACAGTCACGTCGTGGCAGACTTCTTTCAGCATCTGAGCTGTTACGTTTCTAACTTCATCATGTCTCATGCAGACGAGACCTCCTCTCTTGCATGTCATGGCATGATTTTGGTTGAAGGGTGAGCCACAGTTACACATGTTTGGGAGCCCATCCACTGGCCAGCTATACCTGAGGGCAAGGGCATCAGTAAATTCTCTTTTGTTTAAGTTGAAGCCTTTTGCCCTGATAGGTAGTGTGGTTAGCCAGTTTGAAGCGCCCACTTCCTGTGCAATATCTGTCCTCCTCCTTGTGTCTTCTGGGAGTTCTCTCATTAGGTCACTCAGAGTGTCTCTCTGTTTTCCTTCTCTGTTTATGGAGATTTCATTCCTTAGTGACCTAATATCTTGAGGGTTGTCTTCTCCCCTTTCATTTTGATTGGTAATATATCCGGTCAAGGAGGCTGTGATTCGGATTGAGTTCCCGAATACAGACTCAGCCAGATTTTGCGGGTTGGTGATGCCGAGCCCACCCATTCTTGGCGGCAACTCCAGCAATCTTCTCTCCTGGTCACTGGGACATCTCCCATTTGCTATATTTCGTTACGTTCACTGCACGTTCATGCGTACGAAGGTATACATTCCAAGGCGGTATCGGCTATAGGACCTAACTTATGACACAAAACAAAGGAGCTAATCACAGCACATCCTCTCCCTACGCTACTACTACTACTACTCACAACTACTACTACAACTACTACTACCACTACTACTACTACTACTACTACTACTACTACTATTACTAGAAATAATGATAATAATAATAATAATAATAATAATAATAATAATAATAATAATAATTAGGTGTATTAACGATTACATCAATATGATAATATATACGGTTGACCTCTCTCTCTCTCTCTCTCATTCTCTCTCTCTCTCTCTCTCTCTCTCTCTCCCCCCACCCCCCCCCCCGTTGCGAACTTGTTAAATAATTATTTTCCTCGGTATTAAACAATAGCAGTCTTCCCATCACTACCACCAACACCAGCGACGACAGAACTACTAACGAAAATCTCATTCATGCATTGCCTAACTTTGTAATAACTACCGATTAAGGGGGGCGGCTACGGGGTATTTTTGGCCGAATATTTTTGAAATCTGAGAAATTCTTTTTCTTCGCTCACTGTGGCCGAGATAGCCTAAATTATCAAGTGGTAAGGTTTGTTTTGGTCAAATTAAATCCCTTACGGCCGGGAAGCCATGTTTAAATACCCCGCGCGGTTGCGTCAGAGGCCCGAGTCACGCGGTTACACACGTGGTGTCATTCAATGCTTATATACGCGTAAATTTTCAATAAAAAATGATTTCTTCTTTATGAATCTGCATCACTTGGCATCTCAGAGAGGGTGGATGGAGTGAGTCATGCTGCCCGAGGGCCGAGAGGACTGTAGATCACGCGTCACAAATTTGGCTATGAGGATGGGAACATAATATTACATATGTTTGGTTCTCAAGAAAGATTACAAGAATCTCTTCACTGGCAAGACCTTGAAAGAGCCAGACATGCAACACCCAAGTCCAAAAAGAAAAGAAAACAGCAGAAGAAGGATGAAGAATACCAGCCTGGAGAATATTGATAAAATCTGGCGACAATGAGAAAGGTGGCGCCTTTTGACACCCTCACATACCAGTGAATAATACTTTCTCAACACTGAGAAAGGGGGAGCAGATGCCTTATCAATATCTCCAGTCAATCAGCAAGGTTTGCACAATCATGTGTGAAAATTTCATCTCAATCGGACAATTATGAAGGGCATGACAGGGGTAAATGCAAAAAAAAAAAATTAGGGGCCGATTTCTCAAAAGTTGGTTTTTTACACTTCAAAAAATTTCAAAAAATCAGTAAATCATCTGAATGATAATTGTTAGGTATCAATAAAAACTTCAATCAAAGGCCGATTTTTTTATTGGAATAGATTTTTCAATATGGCCATAGAAAACGGGATACAGAGCGGAGAAAATCAAGTGTGAAAAAAAAAATTTAAAAATTTTCTCTCAAAGATAAAAGCAAAAATCAAAAATCTGTTCAAATCAAAATGTAGATATATAATCGAAGTTTCATTGGTAATTTTTTCAAAGTGATTGACTTAAAAATAAAGCCTGTGAAACAAATTGAAAAAAAACGCGTTTTACCTCAGTGCCCCCTATTGTGGTGCCCCGAGGGCTGCGACACCACTCGCTCCAGTGTCATCATCTTCACCGGCAATATTTTCCGATGAAAACAGCGGTATCGACCGCTAAAACACAACACGGACTCCAAGACATGATTGTCCCCACACGCACTGTTCATTTACCAACCTATACACAATTGTAATTGCCCATTAACGCACCCGCTTATCTCTCTAAGCCAAAACACAATCAACCGCGGCCAAAACACGATCAACCGCGGAACAAAATGTTATGAAAACAAAGCTGCGTCACCGCGTGAATTAAGCATGTCGGTTAGGTAGATTATTGTATGAGCTCGGTGTGAGTTTGATGTATGACTCACACGCCTGACGTATTACCCTCGCGATGTCTGTATGTATGTCTGCCTATATAAGAAGCATTTATTCAGGCTTGACCTCAGATCAACCAGCACTCTGTTCGTTGCTGGACACTCAGTTGTCCTTCCCTAGACAACATGGGTAGAACATTCACCTTTGCTACTGTGAGTATGGAGTAATGTGGTACCATAGAGGAAAGCGTATCTAACATATCTATTGTGTTCTATTATCTTAGTTTTACTTAGGATTATATTTCTATGATACTTTATTGTGCGAGTTTTTACTCAATATTATACCAGTGTTAACGTCAGTAACCAATAGTGAAAGAAAACCTGAAGACTCATTGAGTCTAGTAAGCCAGTCGCTGGTTTAAACAATATTTTTACCCTCTGTAATATTAAGTAGTATTAAGGTAGAATAAAATACATATAAGAAAGGCGACACCGTTTCATCACCCCATTTACGAACTCCTTTAAATACTCCTAAAGTACCAGAATTTTAAGTCAAGTGTCACTAATACAAACAGTGTGTCGTCTACCCTGTGTGCCCGGATTACGGGTTACAACATTGGTGTCAGGTGTGGGGTGGTGAAACTTGTGGTGAAACTTGTGGTGAAACTTGTGGTGAAACTTGTGGTTTATATTGGTTTATATTGGTATTGTACTAGTGTATGTCCACATCCGAAAGCGAGGGAGAAGACAGTTATTCTTGGAATTACGGGAATAAGACTTTAGAGTTAAAAATGCCAGACGAAGGCAAGAACCCTCCCCCCAAAAAAGGAGATGGAAAATCGATCACCCTTGCCCATGATGATCTTGTCACGCTACTTAGCCGTCATACCTTGAATGATTTTAGTAGAGTGCAGGGACTCTTATATTTTTGTGGTGGAGAAGAAAAAAGTAGCAAAGCACCAAACCTCCCATGCCATAAGCTAGCAAAGAAATGGATAGAGGATATTGATAGCCGGACACAGGCAAATTGGGACACTACCGGAAAGATTGAGTTAGCCAAACAATATGCCCTGGGAGCAGCGCGCGATCATCTCCTCGGTTGTATCACTAGATGTGGACAGGATTGGGAAAAAGTAAAGGAAGACTTCCTACGTGTGTTTCTACAGTAAGGACCTTTTCGGTCCTCCAGAAAGAATTGGGAGAGGCAAAACGGCGGACAGGAGAAAACATCCGCACCTTCCTCATCCGCCTGGAGACATTGAGAGACGAGTTGATCGCTCTCAAGCCTGACAATGCCAGTTTGCTAACTGAGATAACCGCTTTACGGCTCAGAGAGGCTTTCCCTCCGGCCCTCTTACTCATCCTAACGGAGGAAGAAAAGGGGGACCCACAGAAGGTATTAAAGAAAGGGTATGAGTATATTAAAGCTTATCCAGAGTCGAAGCTATCCGATGCCGATATCGCCAAAGAAATAAAAGTGCTGAACGTCTGTTCCACCCAGGCATCCGGACCCAAACATGTCTCACAAGCCCGTCCTCCACGCCCTCCAGGCCAGTCACATTACCCGATACCCCAAAGGGGAGGACGGCACGCCGCGCCACCTACACGCCCATATGGGAACGCGCCCACGCCACCCACATGTTATGCTTGTGGGTATGTAGGACACATGGCTCGCGATTGCACATATGGAAGGCAGTATAGGGGTGCCTACCACCCACCAACGGGCTCTCGGTACCCTCAGTACCAGCCCACTCGAAACAGGCGTCAGCCTGTCTCGCCTTGCGCTGCCTGGCGCCCGGAGTACACGGCCGGTCCCTCACCCCGTAGCTCCTGGGTCAACCCTGACCACGAGAAGAACCAAAAAAAACCGACCCCAGAGTAGCTGCGGCAGTCCACGGCCCTACCAACGCCCTCACGTTGAGATTGTGCGTAGGCGCTAATGCACCAAAGGAGATGGTTTACGCAATGCTAGACACAGGAGCAGGAGCGTCCCTAATAGAAGAAGATTTATTTAGGAAGGTAGGCGGGAAGATGATAGTTACAGAACCTCTCTCCATACAAGGGGTAGATCCGACTCAATCCCTTATCAAGGAATAGCCGAAGTAGTAGTAGACTTTGGGCACGGAGAAATTATAGAAAAGTTTGTAGTAATATCACAAGGTATAGTGTTACCAACAGCAGTTTTGTTGGGCCTAGAATTTATGTGGAGACAAAATGTGGTAGCTGCACTGGCCACACCTGGGCAGTTTAGTGTAATGGTGGGCGCCTACCCAGTGGAAGTACATTCCTGGCTGCGGACGATATGAGCCCGTACCCAGAAGATCATAAACCTACTTTAGACGAGATGGAGGAAGTACCAGTGAAAGCATACGCTATTAACGTGGCGTCCTTGCTACCAGGCACGGCAGGGTATGTCACTCTGGAGGCAGAGATTGGCAGAGCCCAGCAAGCCTTATTTCTCCCAAGGTCCAATGATATCCCTTCTTCATTTTTATTTCCCGGGTTAGTAACCTTAACTCCTAACGTCAAACAAACCAAAGGTAAATTCATCATTCCCTATGCTAACCCAACTGAAGAAACTATTGAGATGCCAACAGGTGAAGTGATGGGACACATTTATTCTTGTCACTCAGAATACTATCAATCATCGACTAATGAATGTGTAGCGGCTGTCACCAAAACAGCTACAAAGCCGCCTGTCACCCAGTCAAGTAAGCAGATGGTACTCGATAAGCTGATAGACGAGCTATGTTTACCCTCACAACGGGAGAATTGCTGTCTGAAGGGCTTAACCCGCAAGTATCCTGATGTGTTTGCTCTAAAACCCGCGCCACTCACTATTACCCCCTAGTATGTTCACACTTTAAGGCTAAAAAATGACAAGCCTATATATAAAAAGCCATACCCAATACCAGTAAAATATCATAAAGAAATAGAGATTCAGCTCAAGGACCTTGAGGCCCAGGGTATTATACGCCCTAGTGCGTCACCCTACAGCGCACCTCTAGTCCCTGTTGCTAAAAAGGATGGTGGAGTCAGACTTTGTCTCGACTTCCGCGCTCTGAACGATGAATTGATTGATGACAAACATCCACTCCCTAACATTAACCTCATTTTGCAACAGTTAGGGGAAAGTAAAGTATTCACCTCCCTTGATTTGCGCCAGGGCTACCACCAAGTCCCATTGGCAGAGGAATCTAAACACTTGACAGCCTTCACGACACCTTATGGCCTCTATGAATTCACTACAGTCCCCTTTGGATTAAAAACAGCACCTGCAGCCTATCAACGGATCATGAATCAAGTTCTCATAGGTCTGACAGGAAGAATTGTACATGTATACCTTGATGATTTGATAGTACAAGGGAAAGACATGGACCATCACCTAAAGAACCTCCATGCCGTCTTGGACAGACTGCAGAAGGCTCACCTGTCCTTAAGACTAGATAAGTGTTCCTTTTTCAAAGAGCAAGTAGATTATCTGGGTCACATTGTTAGTGCTTCTGGCTTGAAGCCTCAGCCCTCAAAGGTACAGGCGGTGCAACAACTCACTCCGAAAACAGTCAAAGAACTTCAAGGTTTCCTGGGATAGGTTAACTTTATAGGAAATTCATTAAAGACTTTGCCAAGATAGCATCCCCACTTAATAATTTACTCAAAGGGAGGAAAGTAACCAAGAATGATAAGACACATCTGGAGTGGAATGAAGAGGCATTGCATGCATTTAGCACACTAAAGAACAGTCTAACGACTGACATTGTTTTAGCCTTTCCGGATTTCCGGAAGCCCTTCAATCTCACCACAGATGCGTCAGATAAGGCAATAGGTGGTGTGTTGCAACAAAAGGATGAAAATGGTAGTTTACGTCCCATAGCATATTTTAGTAGAACCCTGAATGGAGCAGAACGTAACTACTCAGCGGTAGAGAGAGAAGCTTTAGCAGTCATCTATGGCCTCAGTACTAACTGACCCCTTATCTTGGGTTATAGGATACACATCCTGTCGGACCATAGACCACTGACTTGGCTGTTAAAAAGCACAGTACCTAGCAGCAGGATTGCACGCTGGCAGACACTTCTAGGAGAATTTGACTTTAGTATTGATTATCTCCCAGGCTCCAGCAACATGGTAGCAGATTTTTGTCAAGGATTAGGAATCAGGAGAGTGACGTGATAGAAGGCGAATTGATGCTCGAATTATGTCTGTCACCCTTACGGGTGGACAGGACATGTCTGTCGCCTCTCCGGAGGGACATGACAAACAGGATAAGTTTCTCCATTGGAGTCTTGCTGGACTCATGGAGCACCAGGATCGCGATCCTGAACTGAGAGAATTGAAGCATGCTTTTGAACAACCACCGGTGGTAACGTACATGAGAGAGATGAGAGAAAGGTTGCAGAGAGGAGCAATGTAACGTTAATGCAGCTAAGAGGCACTTCAAAACTGCCTCTTAGTGAAGTGTGTGTAGAGAACGGCATTCTCTACCGCGATGTTTGCGATGAATACAACAAGCAGAAAAGACTGGTTATCGTTCCACCAAGCTACATTCCTAACGCGTTAGCTTTGGCGCATTCCATGCTACCTGCAGGGCATGGAGGCACTAAGGTTACGTTGGCACGCTGTCGCAAGTTTGCGTACTGGCCGGGAATGAAGGCGGACGTGGAGCAATATGTCAGATCTTGTCCTGTCTGTTGTCGGTTTAAGAAGAGGGGATCCCCGCCAGCTCCACTTATGAGGTATCCAGAGGTTGGCCAACCGTTTGACAGAGTCCATATGGATATTGTCGGACCTTTGTCTGTTTCAGACGAAGGCTATAGGTATGTACTGACAGTGATAGACGTCCTGTCACGCTTCTTGGTAGCAACCCCCCTTCGTACGAAGGCAGCCAAGGAAGTGGCAGCTGCGTTCTACAAGAACGTAGTCTGTGTACACAGCATCCCGCCGATTCTAGTCACGGATCAAGGAAAGGAGTTCGTCAACACTCTCTTACGAGAGTTGACTCAGTTGTTACAGATTGATCATCTAAGGACAACTCCTTATCACCCGTCTGCAAACGGTGTGATAGAAAGGCCTAATGGCACCTTAATAAATATCTTGAGAACTTTGTGCGAGGACAATCGCGGTATCTGGGACCAAATGCTTCCGGTTGCAACACACGCCTACAACACTGCCTACCATCGTGTTCTGAAAGATTCACCATTTTTCTTGCTTTTCTCTCGGGACCCAAATGTTCCTTTTGAAGTGCTTGAGAATAAACTCCAACCTTATTCTGATGTTGACAGCTATAAAGCATTTACTTCTAGTGTCGCGCAGCGGACCTATAAACTATGTCAGACCAATATAGATATAGGATGGCAGGAGTCAGAAAGAATGTTTAGGAAATCCAAACCCAAACAGGTGGTAGTAGGAGATCGGGTCTACTTAAGGCATGTATGTACAAAGGGCGAACCAAAGAAGCTCCAGCCCTAGTTCAATGGACCTTTTAGGGTGCTAGAAAAAATAAGCCCTGTAGTCTTACGACTGCGTCATGTTAGAGGTGGTAAGATCAAGACAGTTCACACAAATAATGTTCAGGTCGTTCACGAGGACTCTCTTGGCTTCCATGACTCTCCTAATGTCAGGCGTGCATACCCTCTCCCTGATCAAGTAGTAGAAGTGGACCCACTCCCCATGACTTATTCCCCCGAGGAGCCGCTGCCATTGTCCTTTCCAGCTCCTTCCGAGCTCTCCTCACCGGCTCCTGTCTCCTCAGATGCTTCAGAGGTCCCCTCATTGGTTCCCTCAGCTCCTTCAGAGCCCTGTGTCAGTCGCTCATTACGCTCCAATACGGTACCCCCTTCTCTCCCCAATGTGATGGAACGCCCTCTTGAGTATCGCCAACGACCAACGAACTGATGCCCCTATAATTACAGATCCTGGGTGTTGCCCTCCTTGTCTTCCCTTGATCCCTCCCGGGAGCAACCAATTCGTCCCTGCCTCTTCTTCTCCCAAGTCTTTAAGATGCTGTTGAAATGACGGTACTATGTTGTCCCAGTCGTCATCAAGACGGACGACATCCAACGTCCTCTCATCAACGTGGCAAATCTAACAGCGGAAGTTTCATGGTCGATTGAACATATGAATCAATCGTTCCCTACTGTTGGTCTACTCAGGCGCACTCTAGACTCTTTTCACATTGAGTTTGCGAAGTTATTCAAAGATCTTAACAGCTTTCTGTCGGCTATGAGTGGTAGAGATGGAAGCCGTTTCGGACTCGCCAGAAGCGAGGGGCCGTGGATTTCCTTGGCTCGGTAGCAAACCTCCTTTTCGGTACGGCCACTCAGGCCCAAATAGATGTGATACACGGAAGCTCTCCCAGCTCTACACTCTGTCCACAGAAGAGAGACGTCAACTTAACCTCCATCAGGAAGTCCTCAACGCCACAGTTCGGGACCTCCGTCATGTTCATTCTGCCATCTCCCGTCTAGAGTCCGCCTCGGCTTTGGCCTCAGCTATTATCCGTCAGTTCTCCCTAAAAACCTTGCAAATTGAAGGGGAAATGCGTATTTTGGAGACTATCCTTCTCATTCAGTTGGCACTTAGTGACCTAAATCATGATACTCTGAATCTCAAGCTTGGCCTTCAGCAGCTGTCCCAAACGCAGGTTTCCTCTCCTCCTTCCAAATGATGTACTATTTCGTGTGCTCAGCAATGCGTCACCCATTACCCAGGCTTACTTTTCCCTGCAGCACATGAATATTTAGCATTGTATAGAGATGTCTCTAGGGTTATTTCTAAAGGTACGCTTTCCTCAGGAACCCTTCACTTCTACTTACAAATCCCCATGAAAGGGGATCCCTCTGACGTGTTCGATGTGTTTAAAATGGACGCGTTGCCTTTTCATCTTGATGGCACGCCATATTTTCTGCACACCGACACGCTTTCCACTTACCTTGCGGTTTCTGAAGACCGCACTCACTATATGCTCTTAGACTCCTTGGACCGCTGTACTAAACACCACCTGCTCTATGTATGTCCCCTGTCGCCCCTGTCTACTCGACTTCTGTCCGGCGCTGCGAGATCGCTCTCTTTCTCGATCGCCCAGACGCCCTCTCGCTGTGTTCTAAGTCTCTCCTCAGAGTCTTCCCCGGTCTTCATCCCGTCTCCTGCGGGCTGGGTCTTCGCTACCGATACTCCCCAGGTGGTCACCATGGTCTGCCCGGACAGCCCGGTCTCCAAATACCGGCAGACCATCAACGGGCAGGGTCTCCGCAGCCTCGGTATGGGCTGTAGTGCCCACCCGACGCCTTCAGCCTCCTGCCTCTGCTACTATGGACGGTGACGCCCTGCTGACGGTTCATCGCGCCCCTTCCACATCGGACGTGACGTGGTCTCATCGCTCCTGGCCAAGACTCCCTTGGCCCCTTCAACTCCCCGCCGCCGTCGCCCGGGTCGTCTCTGGCCCCCCCGCTGGACCTCCCTCCAGCACTTCACGCGCTCCAGGAATCCGTCTCTCCGGTCCCCGCCTTCGACCCCTTCCTCCCTTGGTGGGGGTGGCTGCTCCTCCTCGGCGTCGTCTTCGTCGCCGGTGGGGTGGCCTTCTTCTGTCTCTTCAGGTCCCGTCTCTCGCAGGCCTCCTCCCCCACGATCCCGCCATCCCCGTCTTGGCCCTCCATGGTCGTCCGCCGGGCGGACCGCTTCGTGCGGACGTGGCGTGATTTTAACGGGGGGGGTATGTGGTGCCCCGAGGGCTGCGACACCACTCGCTCCAGTGTCATCATCTTCACCGGCAATATTTTCCGATGACAACAGCGGTATCGACCGCTAAAACACAACACGGACTCCAAGACATGATTGTCCCCACACGCACTGTTCATTTACCAACCTATACACAATTGTAATTGCCCATTAACGCACCCGCTTATCTCTCTAAGCCAAAACACAATCAACCGCGGCCAAAACACGATCAACCGCGGAACAAAATGTTATGAAAACAAAGCTGCGTCACCGCGTGAATTAAGCATGTCGGTTAGGTAGATTATTGTATGAGCTCGGTGTGAGTTT
Organism: Eriocheir sinensis; assembly: GCF_024679095.1. Lineage (NCBI taxonomy): Eukaryota > Metazoa > Arthropoda > Malacostraca > Decapoda > Varunidae > Eriocheir > Eriocheir sinensis. The sequence continues at coordinate 3,439,474 of NC_066520.1, forward strand.
GATGTATGACTCACACGCCTGACGTATTACCCTCGCGATGTCTGTATGTATGTCTGCCTATATAAGAAGCATTTATTCAGGCTTGACCTCAGATCAACCAGCACTCTGTTCGTTGCTGGACACTCAGTTGTCCTTCCCTAGACAACATGGGTAGAACATTCACCTTTGCTACTGTGAGTATGGAGTAATGTGGTACCATAGAGGAAAGCGTATCTAACATATCTATTGTGTTCTATTATCTTAGTTTTACTTAGGATTATATTTCTATGATACTTTATTGTGCGAGTTTTTACTCAATATTATACCAGTGTTAACGTCAGTAACCAATAGTGAAAGAAAACCTGAAGACTCATTGAGTCTAGTAAGCCAGTCGCTGGTTTAAACAATATTTTTACCCTCTGTAATATTAAGTAGTATTAAGGTAGAATAAAATACATATAAGAAAGGCGACACCGTTTCATCACCCCATTTACGAACTCCTTTAAATACTCCTAAAGTACCAGAATTTTAAGTCAAGTGTCACTAATACAAACAGTGTGTCGTCTACCCTGTGTGCCCGGATTACGGGTTACAACACTATCATTCACCCAATCTCCATGAAATTCACTATACACTCCTCATTAACACCAACAAACAACATAATAAAATTTCAAGGCTATTGGACCTACCAAAAGAGCTGTAGGGGGGGGGGGTAGTCACCCCCCTTAAGTCCTAAATACTCTCCAATCCCTTAAA